>NC_064284.1:16724052-16744694 GCF_019186545.1 Solanum stenotomum | reverse complement strand
AAACGTGTAATTTATAGAAAAAAACAATTTGATGAGAATGTTGATAATGAAATCACAAGATCTCTTGAAGAATCATTTAGAGTTGATTACTTCTTATACATAGTAGACCAAGCCATCTTTTCACTTCGAAATAGATTTGAACAATTTGAAGTATATGAAAATATTTTTGGTTTTCTATTTAGTGGGAAAAAATTGAGATCATTAGATGATGAGAATTTAAAAAAATATTGTCTTAATCTTGAATGTTCCTTAAAACATAATACTCACTCCGAGTTATTATGAATTAAAAGTGTTAAGGAAAATCATAAAAGTAGAAGACAATACTCTAATTGAGATACTCAATCAAATAAAAAGACTTGATTCTTTTCCAAATGCTTACATTGCTTATAGAATAATGTTAACAATTCCCGTAATAGTCGCCTCAGCCGAAAGAAGTTTTTCAAAATTAAAAATAATAAAATCTTATATAAGATAGACAATGTCTCAAGAAAGATTAAGTGGTTTGGCTATATTATCGATTGAAAAGGAATTATTAGAAGAGATTGACTACACAAAAATTATTAACAACTTTGCATCTCAAAAAGCTAGAAAAATAGATTTAAAATAAAAACATTTATAATTTTTTTTTAAGGCCTCTAGTTTGATTTTGGCCTTAGGCCACCAATGGGTTTGAGCCGCCCCTGCTTGTTTGCATTGACGGAATGACTTATTTTGTTATTTTAACTTAAAAGGTACGTATTTTATTTTATTATTTTAATTGAACACTACAAAACTATTCTACAAGTAAATAAAATAAATAAATTTAAACATGCTTTTAATCATTATGATTTTGAGCAGTGTCTTAATACCATTAAGATTTATTTTTGCAGGATTAATTTTCATCACTACACATTGTTCACAATCACAGATCACCATCATAAACCACCTTAGCAATAATAACCATCATCACTATTATTGTCGCCAACCACTAATCATTCACTTGTGTTATTACAATCGTCATCGTAAATACTATCGTTGTTAATTATTACTGTCATTCGCTATCACACTATCACCTCTATCATTATAATTATATATGTTGTCATCACTACCATCATTGTCAACTACCATTATCATCATCAATCATTAACCACATATGTAATCACAATCATTACTAACAACCACTATCAATGTCAATCATTACCACAATCATTATAAAATTCAACATAGCTTATAGTATAATATTTGGTTAGTTTTTTTCCCCAATATAGAGACATTATTTTATTTTTCTATTTTTTTTATATAGAAAGGTGAAGAGCAAGGACGACCAGGACGACCAATGGCAAAATGATAATTAATGTATGAGATAGTGGCAAAAATATAATTTAGTGGATATAATCAATTTCTTGTTTTGACTTTTATTCCCACACATTCAACATTGTTCTAGAAGCTCTCATTTCATCTCTTTTTAGATAGTTGTCAGACTATTAACAATTTTTGTTTTAAATTAAAAAAATAAAATAAGAATAGTAGAAAGAGAAGACCCAAAGTCAATTTTTGTTTTAAATTAAAAAAAATAAAAATAGGAATAGTATATATTTTTTCTATTTCTACTATATGACAAATATGGATGACCAAGGGCATAATTGTAATTTCACAGCTAACATTGTGGCCAGATATTTTGAAAAGCCAAGCCAAGTATGGACAATCAAGGGCATAAAAGTAATTTTATAGCTAACATTATGCCCAGATATTTTGACTTTTCTCATAACCATTACAATTCTAACTATTTCTATTATATGGAAAGGTGAAGAGCAAGGACGACCAGGACGACCAATGGCAAACTGGTAATTAATGTATGAGATAGTGGAAAAAATATAATTATTGGATATAATCAATTTCTTGTTTTGACTTTTATTCGCACACATTCAACATTGTTCTAGAAGCTCTCATTTCACCTCTTTTTTTAGGTAGTTGCTAGTATATTAACAATTTTTGTTTTAAATTAAAAAAAAAATAAAAATAGGAATAGTATATATTTTTTCTATTTCTACTATATGCCAAGTATGGACGACCAAGGGAATAATTGTAATTTCACAGCTAACATTAGGGCCAGATATTTTGAAAAGTCAAGCCAAGTATGGACAACCAAGGTCATAATGGTAATTTTATAGCTAACATAGTGGCCAGATATTTTGATTTTTCTCATTGTCATTACAATTCTAGATATTTCTATTATATAGAAAGGTGAAGAGCAAGGACGATCAGGACGACCACTGGGAAAATAGTAATTAATGTATGAGATAGTGCAAAAATATAATTCAATGGATATAATCAATTTCTTGTTTTGACTTTTATTCCCACACATTCAACATTGTTCTAGAAGCTCTCATTTCACCTCTTTTTTTAGATAGTTGCTACGCTATTAACAATTTTTGTTTTAAATTAAAAAATAAAATAAGAATAGTAGAATGAGAAGACCCAAAGTCAATTTTTGTTTTAAATTAAAAAAATAAAAATAGGAATAGTATTTATTTTTTCTATTTCTACTATATGCCAAGTATGGACGACTAGGGGCATAATTGTAATTTCACATCTAACATTGTGGCCAAATATTTTGAAAAGCCTAGCCAGGTATGGACAACTAAGGTCATAATGGTAAATTTATAGCTAACATTGTGGCCATATATTTTGACTTTTCTCATTACCATTACAATTCTAGCTATTTCTATTATATCGAAAGGTGAAGAGCAAGGACGACCAATGGCAAAATGGTAATTAATGTATGAGATAGTGGCAAAAATATAATTATTGGATATAATCAATTTCTTGTTTTGACTTTTATTCGCACACATTCAACATTGTTCTAGAAGCTCTCATTTCACCTCTTTTTAGGTAGTTGCTAGGGTATTAACAATTTTTGTTTTAAATTAAAAAATAAAATAAGAATAGTAGAATGAGAAGACCCAAAGTCAATTTTTGTTTTAAATTAAAAAAAATAAAAATAGGAATAGTATTTATTTTTTCTATTTCTACTATATGCCAAGTATGGACTACTAAAGGCATAATTGTAATTTCACAGCTAACATTGTGGCAAGATATTTTGAAAAGCCAAGCCAAGTATGGACAACCAAGGGCATAATGGTAATTTTATAGCTAACATAGTGGCCTGATATTTTGACTTTTCTCTTTCTCATTACAATTCTAGCTATTTCTATTATATAGAAAGGTGAAGAGCAAGGACGATCAGGACGACCACTGGGAAAATAGTAATTAATGTATGAGATAGTGCAAAAATATAATTTAATGGATATAATCAATTTCCTGTTTTGACTTTTATTCGCACACATTCAACATTGTTCTAGAAGCTCTTATTTCACCTCTTTTTAAGTAGTTGCTACGCTATTAACAATTTTTGTTTTAAATTAAAAAATAAAATAAGTATAGTAGAATGAGAAGACCCAAAGTCAATTTTTGTTTTAAATTAAAAAAATAAAAATAGGAATAGTATTTATTTTTTCTATTTCTACTATATGCCAAGTATGGACGACTAAGGGAATACTTGTAATTTCACAGCTAACATTGTGGCCAAATATTTTGAAAAGCCAAGCCAGGTATGGACAACCAAGGGCATAATGGTAATTTAATAGCTAACATTGTGGCCAGATATTTTGACTTTTCCCATTACCATTACAATTCTAGCTATTTCTATTTCTATTATATAAAAAGGTGAAGAGCAAGGACGACCAGGACGACCAATGGCAAAATGATAATTAATATATGAGATAGTGGCAAAAATATAATTTAGTGGATATAATCAATTTCTTGTTTTGACATTTAATCCCACACATTCAGCATTGTTGTAGAAGCTCTCATTTCACCTCCTTTTAGGTAGTTGCCAGACTATTAACAATTTTTGTTTTAAATTAAAAAAATAAAATAAGAATAGTAGAAAGAGAAGACCCAAAGTCAATTTTTGTTTTAAATTAAAAAAAATAAAAATAGGAATAATATCTATTTTTTCTATTTCTACTATATGCCAAGTATGGACGACCAAGGGCATAATTGTAATTTCACAGCTAACATTGTGGCCAGATATTTTGAAAAGCCAAGCCAGGTATGAACAACCAAGGGCATAATGGTAATTTTATGGCTAACATTGTGGCCAAATATTTTAACTTTTCTCATTACCATTACAATTCTAGTTATTTCTATTATATAGAAAGGTGAAGAGCAAGGACGACCAGGATGACCAATGGCAAATGGTAATTAATGTATGAGATAGTGACAAAAATATAATTTACTGGATATAATCAATTTCTTCTTTTGACTTTTATTCGCACACATTCAACATTGTTCTGGAAGCTCTCATTTCACCTCTTTTTATGTAGTTGTCAGGCTATTAATAATTTTTGTTTTAAATTAAAAAAATAAAATAAGAATAGTAGAAAGAGAAGACCCAAAGTCAATTTTTGTTTTAAATTAAAAAAAATAAAAATACGAATAGTATCTATTTTTTCTATTTCTACTATATGCCAAGTATGGATGACCAAGGGCATGATTGTAATTTCACAGCTAACACTGTGGCCAGATATTTTGTAAAGCCAAGCCAAGTATGGACAACAACCAAGGGCATAATGGTAATTTTATAGCTAACATTGTGGCCAGATATTTTGACTTTTCTCATTACAATTACAATTCTAGCTATATCTATTTCTATTATATAAAAAGGTGAAGAGCAAGGACGACCAATGGCAAAATGGTAATTAATGTATGAGATAGTGGCAAAAATATAATTTAGTGGATATAATCAATTTCTTGTTTTGACTTTTAATCCCACACATTCAACATTGTTGTAAAAGCTCTCATTTCACCGTTTTTTATGTAGTTGTCAGGCAATTAACAATTTTTTGCTTTAAATTAAAAAAATAAAATAAGAATAGTAGAAAAAGAAGTCCCAAAGTCAATTTTTGTTTTAAATTAAAAAAAAATAAAAATAGGAATAGTGTCTATTTTTTCTATTTCTACTATATGCCAAGTATGGACGACCAAGGGTATAATTGTAATTTCACAGCTAACTATTGTGGCCAGATATTTTGTAAAGCCAAGCCAAGTATGGACAATCAAGGGCATAATGGTAATTTTATAGCTAACATTGTGGCCAAATATTTTGACTTTTCTCATTACCATTACAATTCTATCTAGGTCTAGAAACATCCCTCTTCTTCATCACTGTAACATTCTTCATTCAATATAGGTTAGTATGAGTCTCCCGGTACAACGAAGGAAATTTCCGATAAGTGGTTGCTGCTTATTTATCTCTTTGTACTGTTTTCAGGAAGCAACAATATTTGTTCTTCTTCAACATAAAAGTTCCATATGGATCTCCTTATCCTAAAAAAGAGAATTTCGAGATTTACTAATCAGAATGATTTTGCATAGACATTAATTCTTAAAATGATTTGGTGTGTTCCTTTTTTCTTTAAATGATTTGTTAACTTCTTTAATTTGATTTTGGTAAAGAGCTTCCTTTACTTTGATACTATGGCAATATTTTCATCTCTGTAATGTAAAGCGTAAAATGTACTTCGCCTTGTGGAATCTCAATGCTTGTGTTATCTAATATTCTAGCTTTATCAGTTGGAATGTAATAGTTGCACGATTTGAATTTTTCAGGACTTTGAAAGTCGAATTTGCTCGAGGTGGAGAAAGTCGAACAATGCTACGAATTTGAAAAAGGTAATTTCTGGACGGTTTGAACAATGCTACGAATCGAACAATCCGTAGAATTATGACTAAAGTGTAGTAGGAATACACTAGGCAATAACATTCTACGGACTACTTCAATTGGCATGGCAGCACATCTTGGTCCACATTTATCCAAGATTCCAGATAGAAATAGTTTCATATCAAGGCGGATATGCCTTTAGTTTTTAACTTTTCAATTTTTGTAAACAAGTTTGTAACTATGATCTAAGTAACAAGTAAATGAAGATAACTATTGCATGTGCTACTAAAATAACTTGGGTACATAATCAATTGTGTTGGGCCCGTGCAAAGCACATGCTTGCTTATCTAGTGTATATATATATATATATATATATATTATATAGAAAGGNTCATCGGTCTTCTTCTTTAACATTCCAAACAAACAATAGACGTAATATTTCCTTAGAGTAAAGACATAAAGACACAATTAAAGTTGTCTCGTATTTGCATAAAGACACCTTAACTTTCAAAGTGTCCTATCACCCCACAGAACTATTTAATATCTTTGTAAATGAGCCATTTTGACTCATTCCCTCGTCTATGTAGTCGCGCGTGTTGCTCACTCCCTATATAGAATTCAATCCGACCTAACCTTGTTCTTTGAATAAAATTCAAAAGTGGTTGAATTCACCTAATAAAGGCATGGGGAGCTCAGCCAGTCAAACTTCGAGTTGCACAAATTCAAGAAGAGAAACGGAATGCAATGTGTTGTTTTTCAGATTCCATACACCAACTACTAGTCGGTAGGGGCAACTGTACTGAATTGAAATCTCTTGTTTTATTGGGGTTTAGTGTTGTTGGAGTGAAGAAGATAACAGAGAAAGACAAAGGCGGTTGCAAGGGAGAAGTGGGAGAGAGAGAGGTGTTTGAAATCACTTGATCTTGCTATGGAAAAAACCATGAAATCGAAAAATTAGGGCTATCAATGGCTATTTTGGGTTTAAAAATTAGGGAAGATGACATAAATTGATTAAATAATTAATAATAAAGAAAGAAAATGACACGTGTCACTTTTAAACTGGTCCATGGCAGTGAAAACACTGAATGACGCGTTTCATGTGCGTGGCAACAACCCAGACGAGGGAATGGGTCAACATGACCCATTTACAACGATATTAAATAGTTTTGTAGGGTGATAGGACACTTTGAAAGTTAAGGTGTCTTTATGCAAATATGAGACAATTTTAATTGTGTCTTTATGTCTTTTCTCTATTTCCTTAATTTCATACCACGCTCTCAAATCTCTTCATCTTCTCAAGTTTCACCGTATTAAGCATATGATTCGTTTACACTTTTTACCCAAATCTTTTTCAAGCTCAAGTTGGGTATCCATCTTCCTTAAACCTGTTCATCTCTTTTGTGCTCAAACTAGGTATTCGTGTTTACTATCAATTTGTTTGCTAGAGTGGGTTGCTTAACTATGATGATAATACCCTACAACTCTTGTTACATATGTGTGTGCATATATATATATATATACACACACTTGATGCATAGGCCTTTTTATGATTTCTTGTTCCATTTTTGTTTGTGGGTCTTAACCTTGTGTAAATGTGAGCATGCTTGGTTTTAAAGATTCAATTTATCTTTTTGGGAATGTTTTATTAGTTGATTTTTTTCATTCTTGTCAAGGATAATAAACAGGAATTGCACTGGAACAAAGATTCAATTGATCAAGATGTCACCTACAACTTCACGAGTAATGTCACAGTCGTGGAAGGGAAGGTAAATTTTCACTTCTATGAATAAATCATAAATGCGATTGCTAAATTACAATAAATGTGCTCAATTGATATTGAAATGACTACATTCATCTACTTTTATGACTAGACACTTATGTTGTTCGGATTTCACACCAACATTCATGTCGGTATTCAAATTCGGGTGCAAATTTAGAGGTCGGATTGTTCATATGTGAGTGCCTTTGACCAAAGAAAAAGTAAATGGATATAAAATAGTCTTTTGTGAAATCTGATAGATTGTCAGGGGGGTAAGTGCCAAATTTGGCTCAAATATCCTCCAAACATCCCATGTACATATGGAACACATCATCTTCTCAATCTTACTGATCCCCATTCTGTATTCTTGTTTTCTTGCAAAACAGTGAAATATCAAAAGATGACATTGTATATAGCCTTAGGATTCAAATGAGTTATTTGAACTCAAAAACTTCAGACTCGTTGTATTTTCAAAACTTCCCATCCTCAACTCTCAATTACTTATAAATTGATGTGTCATGTACACGTTTCTATTTGTTATGTTCTTCTGTTTTGTTGTTGAAGTCTCTTTAATCTGCAAATTAATTTTTGTATAGGAGTGTTATTGAGAATCTTGATTGATAGCCACGCTGAAAAGATCATAATGGCATACATGGGATGTGTGAATTATCATTGCTTAGAGAATATGTCCTGTACCATTAAAATTTTACTGTTTATCTCATGTATGTTTGTACAGCTAATGAATTGCATCTGTGGAGTATTTCTTGTTTATGAAGTTGGTAGACTTCTATGGAATGTTCAAACTTGTCTGATTTAACCATGAATTTGATGTTGTTTTATACTTAAATTGTTGCTGAAATGTAGCAACAATTACACTACATTATTTCAATGACACTCAAAAAAATCTTGGAGGGAGAAAATAATGACGTTCACTATATTTTTTGTGTGTTTCGTGATTTATATTGCATTTTCATTTTAATATGTGTGAGGTATTTAGACATCAAAGTGAATACAATCTATCATTTTCCCCTCCAATTCTTTTGGCTCCACATTATTCAAGATTTAGATTTCCCTCTTTCTACATTATGATTTCATTTTGCTCATCCCAAAAAGTTATGCATCATTTTTTTAGTCTAAGAGCATTCAACAAGTGATGATGCAATGCATTCCTTTTGTGATATGTTGAAAACTATTGAAAGCAAAGTGTAATGCAAATTTTGAAGTAATTAATATGTCAGCTATAAAGTGTTCCATACTATATATTTTTTGGTATAACTTTTGATAGAAAGTAGATAGATAATATCTAATGCATTATTGAAAAAGGTGAAACAAAATCTTCAAATTTAAACAATCAAGTGGGAAAAATCTGAACTCCATAAATTTAAGTGAAATGTTGATGTATGTTCTAAAGGAAAGCCTGGTGAAGTTGGAGTAGGAGCCATTTTCATTGAAAAATAGAACTGGTAGTAGCATGTTCTGACTGTTATGCAATTTTCTCTAACAATGATTTACAATATTATCGACTGAAGTCATATTATTAGGCTTATGTCGGTGCATTTCAGATTCACTACAGTTATGTTAAAATAAAATCTAACTCTATGTTAATTATTAATATAGAAATTTTCATGGCAATTGGACATATCCAGTGTAATTCCACGAGTGGTGAAGAAAAAGCTAATTCAGTAATATTTGTTAAAGGCCACCGTCTTAGAGAGGCTAATATGATAGCACATTAGCTGGCCAAATAGTTTCCTATCCTAATGATACTACAATTACATTGAAAATGATAAATTGAACATACCATTTTTCAGAATTTGACAAAATAAAAAACACTTAAGCTTGGATAATGGTTAGAATAGTGATATTGTAAACATATTTTTGTAAGTTCTTATTCTTATGATGTGAATGAGTCGTCCTCATATCATTTTGCTATTAACAGTAAAGGTTATGCCTTGGTAGATATTTGTATTGGTTAACTCACTTTTGGGATATTAAGATGTTGTATAAAAAATTAACTTACAGTGCACAAGATGCATTTTATTTTTCCATTTATGTAAGGAGCACTTTTTATGCTGCCTATAAAATATTCTGAAGAAAAAGAAACACCTTAAGATATTATCTGATATTTGCTCTCAAGTATAGAGGTCTGTTTTAAATTCTCAGACAAGAAGAGTATGTAGGTTTGTTTACTTCTATATGCTTTCAAGTATAGATGTATTTTTTAATTTTCAGGCAAAAAGAGTATTAGAAGTCTGTTTTTCTTTCTTTCTATTTTTGGTTTGACTGGCAAACGTCTTTGTAGGTATTATTGCTAAACATGATTTATTTCTGCATGTATGTATTGTGACACACAATCGTTTTGTTGAAGTTACATTATCTGCCTAATTACAATATCTTTTGCAGAAGGTAATCTACAATAAAAGGTTCCAACTTATACAATAGGAGTTGCATGTAGGGAGAAGATTATGAAGGAAACAATCTACCGTCTTTTCACCTTTAGGTAGCTCATAGCTTTGGAACATGTTCTTTTACACTTATTTCAGTATACATGTGGATGATGCCACTCTCACTTAAGGAGTTCCAAGCATCACAAAGGAGAAGAGGTCCTTTGATCTCAATATTCTCCCTGAAAGTGTACTTTTCCAACTTTATCATGTCATACATTGAACATTTCAAACATGAATAAGTCCCTTATGTCTCCACCAATAATCGGTATTGAACGACATATAATTTCTTAATTCACAGAGAAACTATTGTTCTGTTGAAATACCGATAATTACATGAAGATATAGCTTGAAAGTAACTGAAGTTTCTATGAAATACATATCATGCATGGATTGCTGAAACAAGTCTACTTGGATAAGCAAATGTAATTTTTAATATACAACTGCTCTGCTGATTTAAAGTTCTCTCATACTTCATTCATGAATTGTTTCTAAGTAACTGCAAGCTTCAGTTAGACATTTTTATATCTAGAATTTGAGTCTTATAAGAGGATTTAACATTGCACACAGTGCTGCTAGGAACAACATAGTAATTAGATTTTGAATTTCATTAGCGAAGTTATAATGGTACTATTTAATTAGCTGGAATAGGGTTGTATGGTGTTAGATTTCCATATTAATTTCAAGGCATATATCATGCTGCAATTAAATTTAGAGGACCTGATGTCGATATCAATTTCAATGACAGTGACGATCACCATGATCTAAAGCAGGTGTGTGGGATAAACAACCATTGATCCATTTAAGTATGAAAGCTTTTTTTGAACTTAGAAAACTGAATTTGGTTCACTATTATTCGTGAAGTGCAGCTTGACAAAAATAAGGAATAAGTCTCCCCTATCACCAACATGTACCTTCTTTCAATGCACATTATTGTCTTGTGACTGGTATGTAGATGTCGAGCATCTCAAAGGAAGAGTTTGTGCATATATTTGATATATTAATGTCAGAGCACTGAATTGTTTAGATAAAGTTTAAAATACCGTGGAGTCAAACTGTACAAATATGCATGATGGGAGGCCTGGAAAGGGCAATAGCTCGGAAAGAAGTGAGATATTACTTATCACTCCTTATAGCTTATGCATGTCCTATATGATATTTTGTTTTTGTTTTTATTGCAGCTTTGAAACTTGCTTCGAATGTACTGCTAATGAAATGTGGCTTTTATTCCATGGAATAGTAACACAATAGTTAAGAATTTTTCATTCAATGTCATTTGTCAATGATGATGAAGCATGGAGGTAACTTCATGGTTGAACAGTTTGTCAGGCTTCGTTGTGAAGACATATTGCGAGTTCATTACTTTATCCTCTCCTCGGGGTCCAGTTTCAAAATGTACAGAGGTTGTTGATGTACTTAAGCTGAAACCGTGACAAATTTATTTATCATATCAAGCTTGAGACAACAAGATGCCTAAGTTCGTTTGTGAAATGCAAGATGAATATTCACTTTATATCATTTGAGTTGAATAACTTGTATTATATGAAGACCAAATAACTATCGGAAGAATCAGTGAAGTTACTACTATGATACAATGTTATGTTAAGAAATTTCAGCAGAAGCTTGTGATATTTTTGCTTCAACTGTAAGTTCTTATTTACCAATTTTTTGTTGCTTCAGTAAGTAGTAAACTACATACCAGTGGAATCAATTCTCCGATAGATAGAAGCTTATATACTTGCCCATAATTTTTTTTAGTTTTATTCTAAACTGAAGCTTATAAGTTGTCTGAAAAGCTGTATAATGGAGATAACAACAGAAAATTAGAGAAACTAAGCCAAAGTAATTATTGGAAACAATGCAAAATATAAATGTTGGGCCTGTGCTCATACCTATCTAGTATATATAAATATATGTCCTTTTGATTTTCATGCGCAAAGCCTGGTTACATCTTGTATGTATTACAAAAGAAATTCCGCCAGAGCTCTGGTGTCCTCTCTTTCACCCAATTCACTGCGGATGGTTGCTACTGCTATGCATTGTCTTCGATTTACTTTTGATTCCGATGACTCCATCGATCTTCAGGTACCACTGCCGTTCCTAATTTCACCTTATTTTTTGACGGAGTATTGGATTTTAAGGGCAATGTATAGTTTTCTAATAAGCGGACAGCCCATTTTATTATCTTAGAATTTCAAAATTAGAGTGCGGGGAGAGGACTGTTGCTCTTCCTAATATCTCTACTCCTCAATCATGTTTGTGCTGTTAAATTTATGTTTCCTTGTTAGTCTAGTTAATTGTTTTCTCAAATTTCAGTTTCACTTTGAAAGAAGATCTGGGATTGAGCACCCATTATGGGGGGCAATGGACTTCAATAAGTTTCTGGGAATAGGTTTAGTTGGTTCCATATGTCACCCAACTAGGCATTGATCCTTCATCATATGCAAACCCTCGTGTATCATATTGTCTTTAAATTTTGTTTCCTTGTCATGTATAAAAATATTGATCGACCAAAATAGTTTGAGGTGAAAAGAAGCTTAAGGGATATATTGCAGATTGTCTAGGAACCTGACTACTAGGTTTCATAATTCATATAACGTAGGTACAATGACAAATATATGTTACATTGAGATATTAATGTAGGGATATATTTATCAATTATCATTATCATGATTGGTTGGAATAGTTCTTTTCAAGAAAATGTAAGCAAGTTATAGAACTCAAGCTTTTTGCAAAAGTTGGCTTTATAGTGTTAATAAAAAAGATTGTAGAGATTTGATTCTTTATAATGTGGATCTGACTACGTTGCAAGCTCTATTACTAGAAGTCTTAGACTTACCAGCATAAGTGGTGTTGCTGCGTGAATATGTCCAATGCAAATTCTGTGAATAATTTTTGATTGAAATGTAGTCAAAATCTTGTGGGGATTGGCTTGTAATGCACATCCAAATCAACTAGATAAAATATCCAGAACAGGAATCTGCAATGTTTTAGTTGGGCTTCTTCTACCCTGATAATTATTTAGGTGTGTCCTGTATTATGCTCCGGTGTTGCAGTTTTCGTTACTGAGGATGTCTTTCATCTATCTGTCACTTGCAGTAGTCCTGCCAGTTTGTTCTTTCACCTCTTGCATATCTCCTTTCTACTGAATTCTGATTAATAATTCTCCAAGGACTATTACTGTATTCTCTCATCTGATTTTCCTGTGTATTTGCCATTCCTCTGTCAATTCTTGTTAGAAGTCCTGTGGTAACCCATACCTGAGGTTTATCTACATTATTTTTAAGTATCTGCATGTGCATGATATACAATGATTGTCCATAAGCCATTTCTATTCATCATATCTATTTTTTATTTTCTTTTGTCAAAACAATTTAGTCACTGGAAGTTTGGAATGCAAAGAAGACTGGTGAGGTGGATGTCATCACTATTATGACCAAATCCAACAAAAGCTTATCTTTATCTGCTGAATATGAAGTGCTATTTTCTTGTATAATCCGTATTGTCATAGTCCATAAGATAAATACTAGCTTGTAGCAAATCTTTGTTCTTTCCCACTCTCTTTTTAATTTGATACCTCAAAACTGTTCAGATTTTGGAGCAGCTGGAGAAAGTAACAAGCAAAAGTTGATAAGGACAGTGGCCCATTATGAAAAGAGCTATGGCTAGAACGAGAAAATTGCTTTTACCATATATTGATTTGAAACGCCATTCATTTTCTTAGTCTATATTATTGCAGTGGATGTCACAAAGTTAAACAGAAACACCCAGGATCGATTATGTTAGAATTTAGCCCTTGAATGAAAGGATGACACACACAAATCGAGAAATGGTTCAATTTTTATGTAAGCAAAGAAAAAAAAGATGTTGGAATTTGGAAAAGTTGATTATGGCTTTCACTATTCAAAGTTTCATTTCTTCTCTTTTACATCTATGATTTAACTCGACAAGAGACCTTACTACATCCCTCATTGCAGGCCTGGTGCTTGCCTCGAGTTCAGCACATTGAAGCGCTAGATACACCATTTTCAGGGCCTTCCATTGTTCTTCTATGTACCAAAAACTAATTTCTTCATCAAGCAAGTGAAGGAAATTGTTGTCACTTCTGTGCAAGTTTTTCCTCACCCAGGAAACAATGTCTAATCCTTCTTCAAAGCTGGGGTCTACTGGCATTTTTCTGCATAAGAGCTCCAGTAGAAGAACTCCATAGCTATAGACATCACTTTTCTCTGTCAATTGAACTGAGTACGCATTCTCTGAATTGATGGACAGACAAGGAGAAGGAGGGGGGACCGGGGGAGAAAGTAATAAAATTTAGTAAATCATCAAAAGTAATCTGCCAACTAAATTATTACTGAAGACTAGCATAGTAACGTGTGGCTAACCTGGAGCAATGTATCCTAGTGTCCCAACAATTTTGGAGTTTGTCGAGTTTTCATCAGAGTCTGATACTGTTTTAGCAATCCCGAAGTCTCCAATCTTTGGCTCCATCTCAGTATCCAGCATTACATTGTCTGATTTGAGATCTCTGTGAATGATTTGAGGGACAGAATCATGATGAAGGTAAGAGAGACCTTGAGCAACACCAAGAGCAATACGATGGCGGGGCTCCCAGTCCAGGACTACAGGTGGTTTTCTCTGGTGAAGGACATCATGAAGAGTTCCTCCAGGGATAAACTCTGTTAGAATGAAGCCATATCCATGTCTGGTGCAGTGTCCTCCCAATCTTACCAAATTGCGGTGTCTGACAGAATTGAGGCTTCTCATTTCATTGCTGAATGCTCTCTGAGCTAAGTCAACCTTCTTGACAGCCCAAAGCTTTTTGGATTTCGCAGATTCCATCTTATAAACAGTTCCATGCTTGCCTCTTCCAATTACATATTTTTCGCTCCAGCCTTCTGTTGCACGTACAATGTCCTCAAAATTTATACGATCTGGCAGATCTTCAATTTCTGCCTGATACTTGACGAGCCGATGCTTATTCAGCAGGGAAGGGTGCTGAATCCGAGTCACTAGCAAGTATATTGCTGCAGCTATGACTGCCACGGAAAACACACCACTAATTACCCCAGCCAAGGTCCTCCAGTTTCTTTGTGATTTTTTCACATGCTTGCAGCTGCTACTTTCAGTGTCTGATAAGCAGAGTCCTGGATTTCCCTGGGAAGTTCCTGGATGTGAACTTAATAGTTTTCCCCACGAAATGGGTACCTTCCCTGAAAAGTTATTAAATGATATGTTGAGAAACGAAAGGGACCTCATCTTGTCCATTTCTGATGGTATTGCGCCAGACAAGTTGTTGCTTGATATATCAAGGATTTCTAAATTGTCTAGATTGCTCAGACACCTAGGAATTTGACCACTAAACTTATTCATGCTCAGATTCAGTGCAACATTAGGTTCCCTAAGTTTACTGAGGCTGCATGGAATTGAGCCTTCAAGCAAGTTGTCCCCGAGCTGCAGCTTTACAAGCTTTTGTGAGGAGGAGAAAGTGTCTGGAAGAGCACCAGAAAGTTTGTTGTCCTGGAGTAGAAGATTTGTCAGTACTAAAGATGATGCAATTTCTTTCGGAATTCTACCCGAAAGATTGTTGTTGCTGAGATCCAACTCTGCCAGTTTCGCAGAGTAACTCAACTGAAGAGGAATTTTTCCTGTCAGTCTGTTTGAAGAAATGTTCAATCTTACAAGATTTTGCAGCTTCCCCATTTCGGCAGGTATGGAACCAGAAAACATATTCTCTGAAAGATCAATTGTTGAAAGATTGGTCCAATAACCAAATACTGCTGGAATCCTTCCTGCAAGCATATTTCCTCGAACATTCAAGTAAGAAATCTTCTCATTCTTTTCAATGTAGTCAGGAATACTCCCCTGCAGATTGTTGTTGGGGAGTTTTACCCTATAGAGGGATTCACATTTTGCTAGATATGTTGGGAAGCTGCCATTAAAACTGTTGTTTTCAAGAACCAGGACTCCAAGCCTGTTACCATTACATAGTTCAGAAGGAATTGGTCCGCTGAAGTTATTATAACCTAAATCAACCTTAAATAAGCCAGGAAAATTGTTTTTTCCAAGATTAGGTGGTACCTCCCCTGTAAGATTATTATGAGCCAAAGAGAGTAACACAAGTTTCGTCATATTTGTGATTCCAGGTGGTATCTTGCCGATCAATCGGTTCTCACTAAGATCTAGCTCCTCCAGTCCACTTATTCTGCCAATGCATTCTGGAATTTGGCCCTGAATTTGATTTCCGTACACTTGAAATTTTATTAGGGAGTGAAGGTTGCAGAGCTCTAGAGGAATTTCCCCACCAATGAAGTTAGTGACGAGACTTATCGCAACAAGAGAAGTGCAGTTCCCAAGTTCTGCTGGTAATGAACCACTAAACATGTTATCATACAGAAAAAGCTTGTTCAGATTCTTTAGACGTCCAACTGATCTTGGAAGCTGACCAGTTAATTTGTTAACTGATAAATCAATGTAATTTATCTGATGAGAACCACCAATCTTTTCTGATAAACTACCATTGAATTTATTCAAGGAAAGAGCTAACTCTTGTAAGCTCCCATTCCATAAGGTCTCAGGAATTTCCCCTTCAAAGTTGTTATCATCTAAATAGAGAAATTCAAGATTTGAAAGGTCCCTTAAAACCTCTGGGGAAATAACTCCTCCAAGATGAGCAGATGATGCAGAGAATGAAGTAAGGTTGTGACAATTGCCTAGGGCAATTGGCAAAGAACCTGACAAACGGTTCTCATAAATAAAAAACTCGGAAAGTGAGCACGAGAATGGGAAGTCAGGTAGAGGTCCAGTCAGTTCATTTGTGTTGAGGTGGAGATGTGTCAAGTTTGGCAAATTGAATAGCTCTTTTGGAATATTTCCACTGAGGAAATTGTTCCACAGCCCGAGATGTTGAAGGTTTGTAGAAAGGCTTACCTCAGAGGGAATAGTGCCAGTGAGCTGATTTAAACCCAAATCAAGTTTTATGAGTTTGCTTGATTTGAAAATCTCAGGTGGGATGGATCCTGAAAATCTGTTTTCGTTGAGTAGAATCGTGTCAAGTTGGCTGCAGTTTGCGAGCATATCAGGGATGCCACCAGTGAAATGGTTGCCACTGAGATCAAGAGAGACCAAGCGAGGAAGACGGCAGAGATTAGGAAAGGCCTTGTCCAAGGTTCCAGGTAGCAATAAGTCTGTTAGAATCAATGATTTGACATGAGAAGTTATGTCTGAATAGCAGGAAACACCTTTCCATTGGCAGTGTGAGACAGACTGATTCCAAGGGAGCAATTGTTGAGAGAGCTCTGGAAGATTGCTCCGAAACCCAAGTAGATGAACAGAATCTTGAGGCCATGAGGTCGAAAAGACTGCAAATAAATTGGCAAAGAAGAGAAGGCAATTAACCAGAAACAAGAACATCTCTGACCTCTTAAAACACTGAGCTGCTAGTTCAAGAACTAATTTTTGGGCTGAGGCGCCTGAGAATGTTGTTTCATAATATATGTCCTTAGCTAATATGCTTAATTAGTGTGGTATTTGGTAATGAATGACTTAGGAAACAACCAAAATAGGAGAATATTTAATGCTTTGGTTTGGCTGGTTGTTGAATAATTCTTAATGAGGGAGCCAGTCTCTCTCAGTTTTTTTTTAATATAATACAGCACGTTTTTAGATCCATACTGCGATTATTTTATTGTCTGTCGGCCATGCGCATTTCAGGTCTTCAACCCACTCAGAGAGAGTCCACGTCTCCTTGACACATTTCCGATATAATAAATATTACAGAGTACACAAACTTTGTTCTAACTAGGAAAGAAACATTCCTTTTTTAAACGGACTAAAAACAAAACAAAAAGATTAACTAAAAATTGAGGTATATGAGAAACAAATTGATGAATCTAAAAATTTACATATATATTTTGGCCTTGAGCTCTGTAGCCCCTCTTTCCTCCAATTAACTTCCATACTTGATTTTCCCTTGAGGAGATTATATCAATCAAATATTTATGTTCAGAAATGAATTTGTATGCATTTCAGATGCAGTAATTATTATTGTCTTCTATAATTTGAGTTTGGTTTGCTTCTCATAACTCCATCAATCAACTGGTACAATGTCATTCCTAATTTCACTTTTTTCCTGTTTCCTCGTTTCTAATTGCTTATGTACCATTGAATCTTCTAGTTTTCAACTGCATGGACTTCCGCATTTTTTAGATCTTAGAAAAACTCTAACATTAGAAATTGCTGCTTATTTTCTTGTGTTTGGAATGTAAATTGATTCAGAGTTTTCTTCAATTTTGATTAGAAGAAACTTTAGCCTGTCTTTAGGTGTGTTTGGTAGGAACTAGGAAGGAAAATAAGTGTGTTTGCTGCTTATTCCTTATGTTCAGTGAGCAAGCAAAAAATATTATCCTAAAAGCATTTCAATATAATCTAGACAAAAAAGGGAGGTGGAGGTGGGGGTAGGGATAGGGGTGTGGGGACGGGAACTAACTGTACATGTAAAAATTGAAAAATGTTTTCCTCCATACCAAACACATTCTTTTTATAAACTCATTTTAATTATTCTCTAAAAGCACATGATTCTGAGATGGTCACATCTCTTGTTGAAAGTGCATCAACTCTTAAAAGAATTTGAAGCTGAGAATCAAGTATAATGGTTTCCATTTCCCAAATTTTATTGCTCAAACAATACTATGAGATCTTCCTTGCTTATTTCTTTCACTAGTCAACTGGTTGGACAATTAAAAAAACCTTTTAACTCATGCGGTAGACTTGGTAAATAAATACTCATTCAATTGGAGTAGGCATTTTAAAGATGCCAAATCTGTAGATTCTTGTTTATAGATGCCTTCTTTATGAACACCACTGCTTCCAAGCATTTATCTACATTCTTACGTGATCTTCTTCAATTTTGGGTATTCTTCATCTAGATTTATCGTTTAACGTGGTTAATGTTCTATATTCTCTCTGTTGAGCTGTTTCCTTGAGCTTTGATATTTCGAGTAGCATTGAATTACTTGACTTGGTCACAAATCTTTTGGCACATAAGTGCACTTTGCTAAGGGAGGAAGGTAGGGAATTTGGAGGATTAACCCCAAAATGAAAGCTGTAGCTCCACAAGTCCTGGACTAGTGCCATGTGAAAACAATTTCAAGGTAAATTCTGGTAATAATATGGTGTTGTCGTCATTTAGTTTGATCAAAGTCCAACAAGAGCTCATCTTTTTCTGCTGATTCTGAATGCTGTTTCTTTTTTTTGAGTCTTGAATAATTTTTTAGAATTCGTTATGTAGTAATCCGTAAGATAAGGACTAGCTTATTATATAGCTAAGCCTATTCCTTCACTCTCTTTTTAATTTTAAAACCTGAAAACTCTTCACATTATGGACCAGCTGGAGAAAGTACTAGGACACAATCTATATCCATATTTGAAGCATCATGTATTTTTATTCGATATTGTTGGATTGCATGTCAAAAAAAATTGAAAGACCCAAGATCACGTATTATGTTGGGTTTCTGAAGAGCATGAATATCATTTCTAAAAAAGGTTCATTTCGTCTATTTACATCTATGATTTAACTTGATAAGAGACCTCACTACATCCCTCATGGCAGGCCTGGTGTTAACCTCAAGTTGAGCACATTGAAGCGCCAGATCCACTATTTTCAAAGCCTTACATTGTTCTTCTACATCCCAAAGACTAATTTCTTCATCAAGAAAACAAAGGAAATTGTCGTTGCTTCTCTGCAAGTTCTTCCTCACCCAGAAAACAATGTCTAATCCTTCTTCAAAGCTGGGGTCTACTGGCAATTTTCTGGAGAAGAGCTCCAGTAGAAGAACTCCATAGCTATAGACATCACTTTTCTCTGTCAATTGAACTGAGTATGCGTTCTCTGAATTGATGGAGAAACAAGGGGAGGAAAGTATATAAAGCTATTAGCTCATCAAAGTAATCTGTCAACTGAATTATACTGAAAATTAGCGTAGTAAAGTGTGGCTAACCTGGAGCAATGTATCCTAGGGTCCCAATGATTGTGATATTTGTTGAGTTTTCATCAGAATCTGATACCATCTTAGCAATCCCAAAGTCTCCAATCTTTGGCTCCATCGCAGAATCCAGCATTACATTATCTGATTTGAGATCCTTGTGAATGATTTGAGGCACAGAATCGTGGTGAAGGTATGACAGACCTTGAGCAATACCAAGAGCAATACGCTGGCGAGATTCCCAGTCCAAGATCACAGGTGGTTTTCTCAGGTGAAGGACATCACAAAGAGTCCCACCAGGGATAAATTCTGTCAGAATGCAGCCATAATCAGGTGTGATACAGTATCCTCCCAGTCTTACCAAATTGCGATGTCTGACTGAATTTAGGGTTCTTATTTCATTGTTGAGTGATTTCTGAGTTAAGTCAACCTTCTTGACAGCCCAAAGCCTTTTGGATTTGGCAGATTCCATCTTATAAACAGTTCCATGCTTGCCTCTTCCAATAACATAGTTTTCACTCCATCCTTCTGTTGCATGTACAATGTCCTCAAAAGTTATACCATCAGGTAGATCTTCAATTCCTGATTGACACTTGACGAGCCGATGCTTATTCAGCAGGGATGGGTGCCAAATCAGAGTCACTAGTAAGTACATTGCAGCAACTATGATTGCCATGGAAAGCACACATCCACTAATTACACCAGCCAAAGTCTTCCATTTTACTTGTGATTTTTTCACATGCTTGCAGTTG
>NC_064284.1:16620752-16722540 GCF_019186545.1 Solanum stenotomum | reverse complement strand
GTGATACTTCAAATTCTTTTGAACTTTGAGCTTACTCAACAGCTGCAAATCACATTTGAGACTTTTTAAGAAGGAAAAAATAGAAAATTTATAATTAAGAAATGACAAAAAAAAAAAAAACTCCTCTATTTATTCCTTCCGTTCATTTTTACTTGTCACTTATTTTTAAAATAGATTTTTACTTTTACTTGTCCTAAACACTTGTGCATACTACTCCCTCCGTTCACTTTTACTTGTCACTTTTGACATATAAAAAAAAATAACAATTTTTTTCCATGTTTTACCCTCAACATTAAATATTTATTTTCAAATCATTTTTTAAGACATCATTTAATAGGAGATAGTTTGGTAAATACCTATATCAATAATTATTTTCTTAATGGGTATGTCAAGTCAAAGTGTGACAAGTAAAAGTGAACAGAGGGAGCAGTATGCACAAATGTTAATGTGCATTATCGAAAAAGAGAGAACCCTTTCGAAAAATTATAACCTTTCAAGAAATTTCACAGTTCATCGAAAAAGTTAAAATCCTTTGAAAAAATCTTGGTATTTTTAATTGGGGCATTATAGTTATATACCATTCAAGTTAGGAAGTTCATGTTTTTAAGATAATGTAAATAAATAGATATTGATTAAATTTTATTGCATTATATTATTAAATTTAATATTATGTAAATGTAAGGATCGATTTGTGATACTTTATTTTTATTTCTAATTTTGCTCTTACGTATATCCAATATTCCTATTATATCCTTTACACATATTCTTTTATCATAATTTAAGTTCGTAACTTATTTTCTATTTGTAATAATATTGTAAGTTTATTTTTCATATTGCCGGTACGTGACAAAATGAAACAATGGAAAATAATACAAGTGATTCAAAATTTGTGTTTATCCAAACAACGCAATATCATAACACCATACATTATGAAACTCTCATTGTCCTCAGCAACGTTATCTACTTTAATAAGTAGTGAAATGCGATTTTGTAGTCGTGGGGTTAAGAGATCACACACAGAAATATATATACTTTAGTACGTACATAAAATATACTCCTTATATAAACATTCAACAATATAAATCTAAAGACTTTTACGGCCCGTTTGGCCATGCAATATGAAATCATGATACGGTATCATAATATAGAATCATGAGATGAAATTGAAGTTTTGTTTGGACATGCGATATGAAACTTTTGTGTTATATATTTTCTCATACTCATAAGAATTCCATAAGTTGTAAACTATTATAATAGCCTCAATTGTTTATTCAATCTTACCAAATAAACAAAAAAATTATTTGGTAACATAATAAATTATTACAAAGTTATTTATTTCCCACTTAAGTAACTGTTTCATCAAACTTTAATTCTATAAAATAAAATTGAACATAAATTGTAGTGGACATATTAGTCTTTAATATAATCCTCCCACATAGTACGGATAATTTCCTCACGTTGAACTTGCATTTCTCGATCATGTGACCAAGAAGACGAACCAACATTGTTACTTTAAGTCATTTGTTGGTCAATATCATCCGCAACTATATTTTTATGCTCATAGACCATAAATATTTCATCAGTACTTTGGTATTGTCGCAAATAATTATGTAACATTGCACAAGCTATGACTATTTTCACTTGTAAATCAATATCATAATGGTTCATGCCTTGTTTCAATATTCTAAATCTAGTTTTTCAAGCTCCAAAAATCCTCACATTACGTAGAGATGAATGCCTATAATTAAACAGTTCTTTGGCATTTTGAGGCTCTCTTTCACTTCTTCGGTAATCTTGCAAATGATAGCGTAATCCTTTGTATGAAGCTAAAAATCCTTTTGTGTTTCGAAAACTAGCATCAACAACAGAATATTTATCTACCAACAAACATTTTATAAAGAATTACTAAAAGCATATGTGATGTAAATGAGACAGCTTTGTGTAAATAAATAATATTTATTCTAAGGATGTAATTTAAAGTTACCATGTGGTGGAAATGGAAATTGTGACGTTGCTTCAACAAGTGCATTCTCAAGTACTTTACTATCATGTGCAGTACCTTCCCAACTAGCAGCAACAAAGGTAAATCACATATCAAAATCACAAGCACATAAGACATTTTGTGATGTTCTTTCTTTGAGATTATGATATGCTTGTTGCACCGCTTTAGGAACCTCCTCTTCTATATATGTTCCATCAATCGCACCAAACGGTAGAAGTAATAAATTAAGTGTTGGAGTAACTGAACATAACAAATTTATTACTCAACAATCGGTTGGTGTGAGTTAAAGTGACTATATGTTGGTGAGAATAATAAATTTTATGTCGGTGAAAATAATAAATTTTAAAAAGTAATGATGTGATTATAAATTTTATTTACATATATGAAATAAATGGGTAGTAGATATAAATATGGGGTTGTTTTAACAAAATATAAATTCGTGGATCAATTTTTGTATTAAAATATCTCAAATCATGATATGGAATTCTCATATGATTCCATATCATGGTTTTTGGAGAATATGAAATCACATCTCATGATATGAAATCATGAGATGGAATCAACGTAAAATCGCATGTCCAAACGTTGATTCCATCTCACGATACCATATCGTGATATGATATCGCATGGTCAAATGCCTACTTTAACAACCATTCAAACAAGTTGCTCACAACTCACAAGGGACTAATTTGAACTAAAGCAAAACCATTAAGTATTAAAATAGAACATTTAAAACTTGAAGGGACCAAAGTGAGTGTTCATCCAGATCTTCTTATTTCTTTGCTTCTTCTCTGTAATTTAAGAATCAGAAAAATGGTGGTCCAAACCGTAGTCAAATTTGTCCCTTGTAAAAACTTGTTTCCGATAAAATATTGCAGAGTATTACTATATAAGTACTACCAAATTATTCATCCAATTAATTATTGCGTTTTAAGTTCGATGCAACGACAATGCATAAAATTTTAACACCAACAAGTCAAGTTTTTGTACAATTTTGTACAATTAGATGAAATTCTGATATAGTTACATGAAAAATAGAGTAATTAATAATTTATTGTAGTCAATAAGATTAATATGATAGTGTAAATATTTTTAACACGTTCATCGCATATAGATTAATTACTTCCTCTATCAGCACAATCTGTACCATTTTTTTTCTGCTTTAAATATAATTTGACTTGTTCCAACATGTTACATAGTTTTGTTTTTAGAGTTATCAATTCATATTTTTAGCGCAAACACTTATTATTAACTGATTGTGAAGTGCTGTTTTTTTTTTTCGAGTCTTTGAATAATTTTTTAGAATCAATGAATCCGTAAGATCAGGACTAGCTTGTAGTAAAGTCTATTGGAAACAGTCTTTTTACCTCACACAAGGTAGGGGTAGTTTTGGTTCACACTTATCCTAGCTAGTCTTTAGGTAGGGGTAGTTTTGGTTCACACTTATCCTAGCTATTCTTTAACAAGGTTAGTGTTTTATAGTTCCTATGGTTGGGGAAATAATTGAAAATTTCACAATAATAATATAATTTATAATTTAACAAAAAATAGTCCTGTAAATATATAAATATTAGCAAGAAAGTGATTGTAATATTTTCCTTATGTAAATTATCAATTGGAGGGGAGCAATTTATAGGCTAGAAGATTGCTCAAAATTAGGACAAGTGTCCATGACACTTGTACACAAAGATGACACTTGGAGCAACTTAACAATAAAGAAGCCAGCACTTTCTATCAATTATCATCTTCTCCAAGTAAACATTTAGCTTCTTAACGACACTTCATTTTATTAAATTTTGGCTTTTAAAATGCTTTTCTAAAACAATATTTTGAAATAAAAACAAATTACTTACACCTATTGTGAGCTGCTTGCATTAGCTTTGGTGTTAGAGCAAGCATCAAATTCCTGGAGTTCGTCTCAAATATTTTGGCACAAAGGAACACTTGCTAAGAGCAGAAGCTTGGGAATTTAGAATACGAGACGTGTCAGCATATGTGGTCTTGCCTTGGGAATATGTCCAATGCAAATTCTGGTGAATAATTTTAACGTGAAATTAAGTAGTCAGCATCTTGTGGGGATTGGCTTGTAAGCACGTCCAAATCAACTAGATAGAAAATGTACGAACAGGAATTTGGTATGTTTTAGTTGTGCTTCTAGGCTCTGATGATTATAGGTGCGCATTGTTAGGACCGAAATAAGCAGGTGTAATGCAGAAGTTAGCAAAGCAAATCTCGAAAGACCACGAGTAATAAGACAAACAAACGAGAAATAGACCAAAAGACACAAAGATTTAACGTGATTCGGTCAATCAACCTACGTCCACTACGTCCACAAAGGAGATGAGCAATTCACTAAAATATGAGAGTACAAAATATAGAGAGAAACAACCTCAAACCAATTCACGGAGGTACAAAATATAGAGAGACTCTGGTGTTACATTTTTCGTAACTGATGAGGCATGTCTTTCATCTATTTGTCACCGGCGCTAGACCTGCCAGTTTATTCTTTACACTTCTTGCATATTTCCTTTCTACTGAATTCTGATTAATTCTTCAAAGACTATTATTGTACTCTGCTGATCTGATTTTCCTATATGAATTAGAGATCCTGTAGTAACTCATACCAGAGGTATATCTATTTAAATATCTGTATTTGCATGAACGGTAATGATTGTCCACAAGCCACTTCTATTCATCTTAACTTCTATGATTTTCTTATCTAAAAATAATTCAGTCACTGGAAGTTTGGAAAACGAAGAAGACCGGCAAGGCAGATGTCATCTATTCTTGTATTCTTTTACAGGAGCCATCATTGGTTAGACCAAGTCCAACAAAACACTTCTCTTTTTCTCCTCTCTGTGAAGTGCTTTTATAATCTGTTGTATCATAATCCATAATATGAGGATTAGCTTGTAGCAAAGCATTGTTCCTTCACACTCTTTTTAATCTTGAAACCTGAAATCTGTTCAAATTTTGGAGCAGCTGGATAAAGTAATAGGACATAAATTGATTACGGAAGATGACCCCGTGATGAAAAGAGCTGTGGCTAAACTGTTTTGTCAAGTAGTTTACATCCTTATTTGAAACATCATGCATTTTCTTAGTCTATGTTGTTCCATCGGATTTCAAAAAGTTAAACTGAAACCACCCAAGAACACAATTATGTTGGAATTTGGAAAAAAATGAACGCGGATTTTACTGCAAAATGCTTCATTACTTCTCTTTATCTTAACGTCTATGATTTAACTCAACAAGAGACCTTACTACATCCCTCATTGCAGGCCTGGTGCTTGCCTCGAGTTGACCACATTGAACAGGGGCGTATCTAGAGGGGGTGCCGTGGGTTCACGCGAACCCCTGCTCTCCTCTCTAGATCATATATAGTAGTGTTATGTGTTAAAAATATATTTAAATATAAATATGTAAATCTACGTTCAAAGTATCATATAATAATATGATGATGACAGGGTGCACCTCTCTGAGTGAGGATAGAAATTTAAATCTTATATCTATCTCCTGTTTTTGAGTAACACCTCTCCATGTAATTTTTCTTAAATCTTTCAAAATTTTCCAATGTGTTACATTGAAAATTCTTTAAAAATTTAGCACTATAAATTTTTTTATATAATTAAATCAAATGTGTATATTAAAATTTAAAAGTAGTAATATTATATATTTTGGACGTATAATTTTTAAAATTTAATGGTTCATATTAAGTACGTAAAAGTCAAACTGATCAAATTTATATTTAAGAAGTATTTTTTTTGTAATCGTGCATCCATCTTACCGAAATCCTGGATACGCCTCTGACATTGAAGCGGTAGATCCATTATTTTCAGGGCCTTCCATTGTTTTTCTACATCCCAAAGACAAATCTCTTCATCAAGAAAACAAAGGAAATTGTTGCCTCTATGCAAGTTCTTCCTCACCCAGAAAACAATGTCTAATCCTTCTTCAAAGCTGGGGACTACTGGCATTTTTCTGCAGAAGAGCCCCAATAGAAGAACTCCAGCTGTAGACATCGCTTTCCTCGGTCAATTGAACTGAGTATGCGTTCTCTGAATAGATGTGTTCTCCAATCTTTGGTTCCATCTCAAAATCCAGCATCACATTATCTGATTTGAGATCTCTGTAAATAATCTGAGGGACAGAATCATGGTGAAGGTATGATAGACCTTGAGCAATACCAAGAGCAATACGATGGCGGGACTCCCAGTCAAGGACTATAGGTCGCTTTCACTGAAAGATAAACCATTGAAAGATTGGCCCAGTAACCAAATGCTGCTGGAATCCTTCCTACAAGCATATTTCCTCGAACATCCAAGTAAGAAATATTCTCATTCTTTTCAATGTTGTTGGGAATATTTCCCTGCAGATTATTGTTTTGAAGTTTTACCCTATAGAGAGATTTGCATTTTGCTAGATATGCTGGGAAGCTGCCACTGAAACTGTTGTTTTCAAGAACCAGGACTCGAAACCTGTTGCCATAACATAGTTCAGAAGGAATCTGTCAGCTGAAGTGATTATTACCTATATCAACCCTTACTAAGCCAGGGAAATAATTTATCCCAAGATTAGGTGGTACATCTCCTGTAAGGTTATTATAAGCCAAAAGATAACTGCAAGTTTCGTCATATTTGTAATTCCAGGTGGTATTTTGCCGGTCAATCGGTTATCATTAAGAGCTAGCTCATCCAGCCCGCTTATTCTGCCAATGCATTCTGGAATTTGTCCCTGAATTTGATTTTCGTATACATGAAATTTTATTAGAGCGTGGAGATGTTGGATATTTTAAAATAATATAAGACACATTTTGTGTTGGATATTTTAAAATAATTTAAGATATATTTTGGACACTATTAATTTGTGACAAGCACTTGTGTCATTAAGTTGATGACTAATGTGCTCATGTCATTAAACTTAATCTCCAAGTATTAATTTACTTTGTCCCCAAGTTTAACTCCTTTGTCTCCAAGTAATGCTCCTCTATATATAGTAGTTGATGGAGTCTTGAGGGAAGACAACCAAGTGAAGAGTAAGACTTAGCCAATTTCAAATATCCCCTTTCGACTTGCTTTATTTTGTAGTATTTATATTTTGTTGATTCCTGTGTCCTATAATTAATTAGAGAAGGCTTGTTTAATCCTGGGGAAACATTTCACATTACTGAAATAGTTTCTTAGGACAGTGCCTAGCACGACTCAAGTATTATNNATATCCCCTTTCGACTTGCTTTATTTTGTAGTATTTATATTTTGTTGATTCCTGTGTCCTATAATTAATTAGAGAAGGCTTGTTTAATCCTGGGGAAACATTTCACATTACTGAAATAGTTTCTTAGGACAGTGCCTAGCACGACTCAAGTATTATATAAATATATATACATATATATTACTTAAGAATATTATTGTAGTAACATTTATCCTAATTCTTGTATTATTATTTTGATATTATATTTTCCCATCTATATATATTTTCCAACAATCTAAGAAACTATGGCATATAATATGTCCTGAAACTATTGATGATACTGATGTTGGTGCTACCCTGATTGGACTGTTCAAGTCATTCTGCCGGAGGCTTATGGTAAAGAATATGTAATTTCTTAATTTAATATTTGATTTGGATTCAAATATTTTGATACATGTGAAATATTCAAAAGTGTGGGGGTGTCTGACTAATGTTCTATTGCCTGAACCTGAGAAGAGAAAAATAGGTTCTAAAATGTTAATTGCATGCTTATTGAATATGTTGAACATAGTGTTGCATATAGATTTATTATTTTAAATAGTGGCATGAAAATTAGATCAAGTATTATTGAGAAACAATTTTTCTTCTGTTAAAGTAGATAAATGTGTTTATGCAAAAATGGTAGACAATGTTTATGTGATAATATGCTTATATTTGATGACATGCTTATATTTGGCACAAGTTTAAATATTATGAAAACTACCAAATTATTTTTGTCTACTAATTCTAATATAAAAGATTTGGGTGAAGTAAATATGATTTTGGGAGTTAAAGTAATAAGGAGTGAAGATGGTATAATGTTGTCACAAGAAAATTATAGACTTCTTAGATTATTTTGAATCTTTTGATGTGACATAACCACTTCTTATGATGCTAACTCTCAATTATGGTGACCCAGTTATTCAGTCTAAATATGCTCAAATTGTTGAAAGTGTATTGAATTTGATGAATTTTACTAGGCCTGATATTGCCTATGATGTGTGTAGATTGAGTAGATAAATTCATAATCTCAATAATGAGCATTGGTTTGCATTGAATAGACTGATGAAATATTTGAGAGGAACCATGAATTATGATATTATGTATAGTGTATTTCCTTCTACATTAGAAGGGTATTGTGATGCAAATTGGATCTCTGATTCAGATGAGACAAAATCCACTAGTGGATATGTGTTCACCTTAGGTGGTGGTGCAATATCGTGGAAATCAGCTAAACAGACGATCATTGCTAGATCGACTATGGAGTCAGAGTTTGTAGCTTTGGAGCTGGCTGGTTCTGAGGCTAAATGGCTAAGAAATTTCTTAGTGAATATCCCTTTAATAAAGGAAGAATTGCCTCCAGTGTTTATACACTGTGATTGTCAAGCCGCAATTGCTATTGCGAAGAATAAATCTTACAATTGTAAGAGTAGACACATGAAATTGAGACATGATGTCGTTAAACAGCTGTTGAGATATGGAGTAATTTCCATTGATTATGTGAAATCAGAACTGAATTCGGCCGATTCACTGACTAAACCCGTGGGAAGAAAATTAAATCTTCAATCCTCGAAAGAGATGGGGTTAAGGCCAATATGATTGTCAATGGCTAAGAAATTTCTTAGTGAATATCCCTTTAATAAAGAAAGAATTGCCTCCAGTGTTTATACACTGTGATTGTCAAACCGCAATTGTTATTGCGAAGAATAAATCTTACAATTGTAAGAGTAGACACATGAAATTGAGACATGATGTCGTTAAACAGTTGTTGAGAGATAGAGTAATTTTCATTGATTATGTGAAATCAGCACTGAATTAGGCCGATTCACTGACTAAACCCGTGGGAAGAAAATTAAATTTTCAATCCTCGAAAAAGATAGGGTTAAGGCCAATATGATTGTCAATAGAGATGGTAACCCAACCTATGTGATTGGAGATCCCATGAAGTAGGTTCATATGGGTAATAGCAAGTCGATATTGACACTGCGCACTAATAAAGAGTGCTTGAACTGCTACTAATTATGAGGGATGAGTTATTAACTCTTAATGAATTCATAGTCCTTATGGATGGTGTATTTAAAGCAATATACACTTGATGAATTCACCTATATGAGAAGTGGAGTGAAGCCGCTCCTATGAGATTTTTGGCCTAGTCTCTAAAGCTCTCATGAATACCAGGCACGCGCATGGCTTATTGGCGCAAAACCGCGTTGAACAACAAAATATGAGGATTAAAATGTGATTGGTAGAATCTCTAGCTTACAAAAGAATAATTGGTTCATAGAAATTTTATATTTCACCAATAATTCTGTAAGTTAAATTTTATCGGTCTAAGTTTGGTTCATAGTCCAAAAGACACAAACCTATAACATTTTGATCATACAAAATAAAGCAAGTCGAGTTCTTCTATTTCAAAATTATTTTATAATATATGGGGGATTGTTGGATATTTTAAAATAATATAAGACACATTTTGTGTTGGATATTTTAAAATAATTTAAGATATATTTTGGACACTATTAATTTGTGACATAAGCACTTATGTCATTAAGTTGATGACTAATGTGCTCATGTCATTAAACTTAATCTCCAAGTATTAATCTACTTTGTCCCCAAGTTTAACTCCTTTGTCTCCAAGTAATGCTCCTCTATATATAGTAGTTGATGGAGTCTTGAGAGAAGACAACCAAGTGAAGAGTAAGACTTAGCCAATTTCAAATATCCCCTTTCAACTTGCTTTATTTTCTAGTATTTATATTTTGTTGATTCATGTGTCCTCTAATTAATTAGAGAAGGCTTGTTTAATCCTGGGGAAGCATTTCACACTGTTGAAATAGTTTCTTAGGACAGTGCCTAGCACGACTCAAGTATTATATAAATATATATACATATATATTACTTAAGAATATTATTGTAGTAGCATTTATCCTAATTCTTGTATTATTATTTTGATATTATATTTCCCCATCTATATATATTTTCCAACAGGAGATTGCAGAGCTCTTGAGGAATTTCCCCACCGATGAAGTTTCTGAGGAGACTTATCACAACAAGAGAAGTGCAGTTTCCAAGTTCTGCTGGTAATGAACCACTAAGCATGTTATCATACAGAAGAAGATTGTTCAAATTCTTCAGACGTCCAACTGACCTTGGAAGCTGACCGGTTAATTTGTTAACTGACAAATCAATGTAATTTATCTGATGACAACCACCAACCTTTTCGAATATACAACCATTAAACTTATTGAAGGAAAGAGCTAACTTTTGTAAGTTCCCATTCCATAAGGTCTCAGGAATTTCCCCTTCAAAGTTGTTATCATCTAAATAGAGAAATTCGAGTTTTGTAAGGCCCCTAAAAACCTCTGGAGAGATAAGTCCTCCAAGATGAGCAGATGATGCAGAGAATGAAGTAAGGTTGTGACAATTGCCTAGGGTAATTGGCAAAGAACCTGAGAAGCGATTCTGATGAATAAGAAACTCGGAAAGTGAGCATGATGATGGGAAGTCAAGGAGAGGTCCTGTTAGATTGTTTGCGGGATATAAAGCTGTGTCAAGTTATTCAAATCAAATAGCTCTTTTGGAATGTTTCTACTAAGGTAATTGTTCCCCAGCCCGAGAAATTGAAGGCTCGTAGAAAGGCCTACGTCGGAAGGAATGGTGCCATTAAGCTCATTGAAACCCAAATCAAGGTATAAAAGTTGTTAGTGAAAAACTTACAAGATAACAAAAATACAAGATTACAATTGAAAATAAAAATGAAGAACTCTTCAGGCTGAGGCGCGGATATCTCGCTCTCTTTAAGGAGATTCAAGTCCACTGCAGCAAATGTTTTCACCGGTCCAGCAGTAGTCCTTCTTGACTTGTCCCCCCTCCAGGATACAACAGCCTAATCACAAAATATAACTCAACAACTCTGGATAAGAGTTGAGTCCAAAGCTCTACAAAAGAAACACCTCCCTTCAACTAATAAGAACTCTCTTTTGAACAAACCTTATGTACTCTATGTTTTCTTATGTGTTTTTTTATGTACCAAACCAAATGAAGATCATCACTATTTATACTAGAAGAAGTCTTTCTAGCAATGAATAAGAAGATAATGGTGTAGTAAATAGTGAAAATAATAGTCTTAGGAGTTACATAGATTACAAGGATAATGGAGGAATTAAGAATGGAATAATGAGAGGGGTAACCAATGTCTCTAACGTGCATTGGCACAACGGCCAACTTTCCAACGTTCACATAAACGTTCATCACAAAGGCTAATGCAATAATGCCTTTGGTTATTAATTATCCACTAAGGCACAAATGTTTATCCATTGCAAGCAATGATCCAGTAGATGCTCCAACGAATAGACAAATAAAAATAGTTAATGTGGCCATTCCAAGGTAGAATATAATATAATATTAAAATGCTGACCAACAAAAGCTTTCCTGATTTGAAAATCTCTGGTGAAGTGGATCCTGAAAGTCTCTGGTCGTTGAGGAGAATCGTGTCAAGTTGGCTGCAGTTTGCGAGCATATGAGGGATGCCACCAGTGAAATGGTTGTCACTGAGATCAAGGGAGACCAAGCGATGAAGAGGGCAAAGATTGTAAAAGGCCTTATCCAAAGTTCCAGATAGAAGGAAGTCTCTGAAATTCAATGATTCGACATGTGAAGTTGTGTCTAAATAGCAGGTAACACCTTTCCATTGACAGAGTGAGACAGACTGATTCCAAGGGAGCAATTGTTGAGAGCGCTGTGGAAGACCGTTTCGAAACTCAAGTAGATGAACAGAATCTTTAGGCAATGACGCCGAAAAGACTGCAAAGATATTGCCAAAGAAGAGAAGACAATTAACCAGAAACAAGAACCTTTCTGACATGTTAAACACTTCAATTTCTTTGAGAAGAGTAGGAACTAATTTTTGCTCAGGCTACTAATGATGCTTAATTAGTGGGTAGTAGGTAATGAATGACTGAGGAAACAACAAAAATAGGAGAATATTTAATGTTTTGCTTAGACTGGTGATTCAATAATTGAGTAATAGAATAAAGTTTCCATTGAAGCCAGTTTTTCTCAGATTTTATATTATAGAACTAGCAAGAAATTTCACCACCGGAGTCTGTCCATTTAATGCTAAGGTCATGGAGCTAACAAAATCCAAAATGTTAACACGGGTGAGGTAGTTCCAACTAAAAGTCTTACTAAGCATCTAGTTTTGAGCGAGAAGGTTGAAATTGTGATGCCATGAAAACACTTGCGGTTAATTTTGCTTGTGAGATCTAGAATAGCATCCAGTATGGCTAATAGAAGTATGTTAAGCGGTGTCTTCTTCAGCGGCACATGTTGGCTTGCGTTAAGATTAACATGTTACGAAGAAAAAGGTTAGTTCAACTTATGAAATCAAATAAAGTCTCTTGATTTGGAACACATATAATGTTCACTCAAATTTCACATTTAAGTTACTAATACAGACACGGTTCATTCCTGTGTGCTTATTTCTTAAAGGAAAAAAATATCTAAAGGAATCATGATCTTGTTTAAAACAATGTAGGCAGAAGCGTCGTCTGTTGATCCTCTCGTCTGTAAATATTGCAATAATGATGGCATTATTAGTATACTCCATGCTAAAAAGTGACGACACAATGCGGGTAATAATCTTTTTCCCTTGGGTTAGAGTTATCTAAGCATGTAATCTTTAATCCTTTTTTGCCTGTAACAGGAAAAGATTGTTTGTTCCCTTAACTGGAGATCTGGAAAGCTACTCCAGCATGTGGTCGTTGCGCCCTTACATAGATGATGAAATCATGCACAAAGCTTGGAAACTTGTCCGTTAACTCCTCCTCTCTTTCTGTTTCTTATTGGTGAAAGATCATCAAATAACTTTATGAACAAAATTCCATTCGCGATACGGAAAAGGAACAGAAGAAAGGGGAAAAGTAATGGAAATTATAGGAGTTTGGGAGGTGAAGAAGATGATGATATTGTAGATTAGTAGTATTGATTATTGGTTCAAGTTATATGAATGTTAAATTCTGCTATGGCATTGTCAACAAATACCTTTTGCTTGCGTCTTTTTTTGATAATGATCATTGATCCCTATGAGTCGGGCTTGATAGAATTTGATCAATCTTATATTCCGTCATTAAGGGGTAGAACTGATCCAAGAATTTAATGATTAGAGTTATTTTTGTTTTTTTTAGTTTTCCACTCGGTGTCCGGAACCTACATTGGAGCCTCGACTAAATCTGAATCGCGCACTGCATGACCCATTCAAGGGTAGCGCTCCCAACATGATTTTTTTCAAAGCTAAGGCTCAAACTCAAAACCTCTGGTTAAGGGTGAACAGTCTCACCACCACACCACAACCCAAGTTGATAGACTCTTTAAAATTTGATCAATCTTATACGTCGTCGTCAAGAGGTAGAACTGATACAAGAATCTTATGTCGTTAAGGGGAAAACTTAATAATCTTCATCTTCTACCGTATAGTTGTTTGTTACCATGTGAGTGGAACACTTTTTAAAGCTTTCATGTATTGAGATGTTTGTAGGCTAAACTTTACACAATCAATGTCCATTCTCAGAGTTTCAAATTTTAGAAGTAAAATTTTATGATGATGACAATTTTTTTCATAAATATGTGATCGAAAAGGAAAAAGTGATTGGTTAGTGTTATTTCTATCTCACATTATCAAAAAGATCACTTCAATTTATAGAAATAATTGAAAAAGTAGTTGACAATAAAAAATTATTCCTTAATGGAACTTAAAGGGTATGAAATTGGATAATGCATTTTATTATATTATTCATATAAGATGAAAATAACTTACAACGAGTGAGTTGGCTCCTACAACGGTTATTCTTTTATTACAACTTAAAACATCAGGGTTTTTTTTTCACTCAACTATAAAATTATAAGCCTCATTGAGACTCTCAAATTTAAGCATAATACATAAATTGGACCATTAACTTGGCTTCAAATTATAATTTTGATCTTTAACTTTGTCACTGCACAAGTAGGCACTTTAACTATCCAAAACTTAAACAAAAAAACACTCGAATCCTACCGCAAAATGCGTGAAATACACCCAAATTAGGCGCATCAGAGGTAAATTCGAGGGCCCCAACAGTAAAAAAAAACATTGAAAAGACTATTAAATCCTTAATCAATCCTTATATATATATATTTTAATTTTTTTAATTAAATTTCACTTTATTCTCTTTCTAATTTTTTCAACATTTCCCCCTTTTTTTTTTTTGCATTATTTGTTGTTCATTGCAAAATGCATGAATTGCAAGTGATATTTAATTATTTTTTGTTATTTGTGAAAAAAAAGTTATAATGAAGTTTTTCTATTTTTTCCTATATCTATTGTAAATAAGATGGGATGAGTATACACTTGTAAAAATCGATGGCAATCTAAGTCCGAAGACTCTTAATCAGCCACTCCACACTTAAGGACTCCTTACATTTTGATTAGCTATAGATTGCTACTCAAACTTGACAAAAATCTTGGAAAAGTTCATTTAGACATTTTATCAAACAGTTTAAGTGCACCATTTTACTTAACAATATTTAGCACTCTATGTTTATCTATTAGCCTCCGAAAATTCGTAATGACAATCATAATACACAAAGTATCCTTTTTTCTCACTAAGTATTTGACAACTTAAAAGCACAAAGACACTTCAAACTAAAGCAAAGAAGAAAAAGTTCATTGATTGTCATGTATATATCTATGGGCTGCACTGAAATAATTTTGCAATAAAAACGTTAGTTTCCTCTAGTGATTCCCATATTGGCTTGAACATCTGACCAACAGTATGCAATTATTATTTGTAAAGTGTTGAACCTTGATACCTTGACTAAATTAAGGAAGAAGAATAGGTAATCGTTCAAGTATAGGAAATTTCTGCACATATCTTTAACAATTTTTTCTTGGATTTGAATACAAGGGGCATGACTTTTAGAAATTTAGATTAAGATTATTTTTTTAGAAGAAAGAGGAGAAGGTAGTAAAAAAAATTCCCAAAAATGAATTTGTTTTCACTTTAACCTTATTCTATATTATAATTTATTTTTAATATTTTTAAAATCTAGGTGTATTTATTTTAGTTAATTGGCAGCAACTGAGTGGTTCACTTATCCACGTCAGAAGCATTTCTATATCACGTGTTTTATCTGAAATATTTGACTTTTTTTTGTTTAAATTTTGGATAGTTAAAGTGTTTCTTTGTGCACTATCAAAGTTAAATGTCAAAGTTATAATTTGAAGTCAAGTTAAATGTCATATTTATGTATTATGCCCTCAAATTCATATGAATAACCAAGATTGTTAGCTTAAGCACAGGGTGGCTGGATGGTAAGTAAATGTTGGACGGGGCTAGGAAAGGATTCTGGTTGGAGGGGCTAGAGGGGTTCAGGGTAGTGGGGGATGGAGGGGATTTTGGTTGGTGGGTCTTGAAAGGGAAGGCTCGATTTTGATTGTTGTTTGCTTAAGAGAAGGGATAGAAGGGGGAGTTCTGTTCTGGATGAGAGTAGAGGATGGTGGAAGGGAGTTTTGTTCTGGATGAGAGGGGAGGATGGTGGGAGATGAATGGGGGAGTTGGGTATCACTATACACATTAATCGGTCAAGCCTATATTGGCCATAAGGCCGATGTAGACAAAACCTATGTAGAAAAATTGATTTAGATCTCAACATAATCCATACGCTAGGGGTAAAGCCAAAATTTAGAAGAGAAAGTTACGTTTACTATGAATCTTTTTTATATATATTTTGTTTTCATAAATTCAAAAAAATATTGTGACTGATTATAATTTAATAGTTTATTTTTCTTTTTCAATTGATTGTAATATTTTGTAAGACAAGAATAAACATATACTATAAACTATTGTATGCTACATAACAAAACAAATGTTTAAATCTCTCTTATTGATTATATTTTTGTAAACTTTTTCAATATTATCAATTGTTACCTAAATTATCAAAATTATTCTAAATTGTTTTTAAAAAAAATTAAGACTTCACTTCATTGAATACGCCAATTAGAATCATTTTTATTGTAGACCCGTAATTTTTGACGAGGTTTTTCTTACTATTTAAATATTCATTTTATATCTAAATTAGATATTCTTAATTTTATCTTATTTTAAAATGTACGAAAACTACAAAAGATAGAGTCACGTTTTAGGCTAAATTACGTTTTCAATTTCTTCAAAAGAAAAGAACATTTACAATAAATAAATAAATATATGTTTTCTTTTAATTTAAATTTAATAAATAAGATAGTTTTTCTTAATCATAATTTTTTACTGACTATTCAATTATTATTTTTAATATCTTAGTAAAAATAATACATCACGTGTTTTAGATTCATGCCACAATTGGTTTTATAATATGTTTGTCGGCCGTGTTCATTTTGAGCCATTTAAGACCAGGACAAGTATCACGGATAGGGGTGTACAAAATCGAAGCGAAAATCGAATCAAATCACAAATCGAGTCAAATCGAGGAAAAAACCCGACAAGTGGTTGGTTTGACTTGGTTTGATAATGAAAAAAAAAAACCCAACTATATTTGGGTTGGTTTGGTTTTAACTAAAAAAGTCCAACCCGAGACCAAACCAACTAGACATTATATATATAATTTTAAAATTTTATTTTATACATAAAAATATATACTTTGATATAATTTTTAAATATTTCTTATACTTTTTCATAGTTTTTATCTTTTAATATATTATTTCAAGTTTGAAACTTAATAATGAAATGTCAAATTTGTCTAAGATTATAGTCCACAGATGTTGATAATTATAATAAAATTTAAATCAAAATCAAATTAATACTAATGCAAAAAGAAAATCAATTTAACACTAAGAATGACAATAATATTGAATATTTGTTCTTTGGTTTTACATTGGTTTAGATAATTCAAACACATAATCTAATTTTAATTTCCTTTAATATTTAGTCATTTAACTAATGCTTATTAAACTTATTTTAGCATGATTTAGTACTTTTAAATTATGATCATTTTCGTTATGACTTGTTAATTTGCAATATTTGTTTTACGTGATTTCATTATTATTGTTTTTTTGTTGGATATTTTAGTGTCATTACCCATATCATATTTTGTGTTATTTTCTTAAGAAACACCTTAGATAGTTGTATTTTGGTAGGACTAAAGAAATATTTGAAGTACAAGTAAATTATATGTTTGTATGAATACTTTACCGAAAAAAACCCGAAAAACCCCAAAAATTCGAAAAACCAGAAAAAATCCAAAAAAACCCGAGGTTGAAAAACCCGAGTTGTATTGGTTTGGTTTGGTTTATAGATTTAAAAATCTGACACAAATAGTTTGATTTGATATTTAAAAAATCCAAACCAATCCGGCCATATACACCCCTAATCACGGAGTACTCACTATATAAGTATTACGTTATGTGAAAAAGCTCAGGGATAGTATACTACCAAATTAAAAAAAATCATTCATACGAAGAGTTCTTGAGTTTAAATTTTGTGCAATCACTATGTAGGAAGTTTTTTCACCAAGAAATTACGTTTTTGTACAATAAGATGTAATTATGATATAATTACATGAAATGAAAAAAAATAGAGTAATTAATAATTTACCATTGTCAATAAGATTAAGGCAATTGTGTACTTCCCTCTGTGTCATATTATATGAGGTGGTCTGACTCGACATAGAATTTAAGAAAGAAATGAAGAGTTTTAAAATTTGTGGTCTAAATGATAAATATTTATTTGGTTTAAATTATTTCATTAAGGGTAAAATAAACATTTTAAATACTACTCTCTACCACTTTAGTTCCGACTAAACTCTAATGGGTTGTTTGGTGTGACAGATAAAGAAAAATATCTTTGAATAAATTTGTAATACCCCTCAATTTTTTGTTTGGTTACAAAGTGTGGGATAACGTATTCCACGATAAATAATTATGATTGGGATAAGTTATTCCTACTTGTGGGTTAGAAAACTAATTTGAAATAACTTATCATCATGTGATAAAAATGTAAAATAACAAAAGTACCTTAAATCTTCTTTTATAAACAAACAACTTATTCTTAAAAATTATGTCATGCATATTTGAGAAACCAAACAATCAATAAAAAAAATAATCTTAACATAACTAATTTCATCATAATTTATCTTACTATAACATATTTCATCATATTAATCCCAAAATTTCGAATAAGTTATTTCATAAGATATGTTATCTAATATCTCTAACCAATTACAAAATAAATTTTATGAGAAGATTATTACACTTGGGAAATACTTGTAAATAGTATTTTCCAACTACTGGCCAAGTCTTAATGGTGTCAATTTCCAGCTACACGTTACAAAGTCCAAAGATGGATCTTGAATTTATTGTGTTGTAGACTTGTAGTCTACCTCAAATACCACAAAGTCCCTGCTCATTTTCAGTCAACTAAAAGTTTACAGTTCCAGTTGATCTTTCTCTTCTCCTTCCTCTTCTCATCAATCCTTTAAACCCAAAACCTCTTAACTCAATTCCAAAACATGGCTGCTCTCTACAATTCTTCCCTTTTCTCTTTAGTCTTTCTACTGTTAATTGCAACCGCCGTGGCAGAGATCCGATCCACCCAGATCCGATCCGATTCTCGTTCTACCATCCCTTTTGACGAATTCGGGTACACCCATTTCGGCCGTCTCAATCTCACCGTCACCGACATCTCCTTCTCCAACCCGAAATCCGGACCCGAACCCGTTCTATCCGAATTGGGTTTCTTCCTCGTTACCCGTGAAGCTTGGCAGCATGTTCTTGAGCAACTTCAAGATGGGGATATCCAGTGTACTCTCCATTCAGATCTCGTCAAAAGGGTTTTCACTTTTGATCAATTGCAACCCTCTGCTCGTCAATTCACAACTTCGTTTAGTGTATCTGATGCGAATCAATTCACTCTTGTTTTTGCCAATTGCATGCCTAATTTGGTGATCTCAATGAATGTTCACTCGGTTATGTACAATTTCAACCCGAAAGGTGGGCAGCTTGATTTTCTGTCGGCAGGCAAGACTGCTCTTCCAGCGATTTACTATTTGTTTTTCGTAGTCTATGTGTTGATGGGGGCTTTTTGGGTTTTTGCACTTTACAAGAAAAGGTTATCTGTTTATGGAATTCATTTCTTTATGCTTGCTGTTGTGATCTTGAAAGCATTGAATTTGCTGTGTGAGGCTGAGGATAAATCGTATATTAAGAAAACTGGTACTGCTCATGGGTGGGATGTTTTGTTCTATATATTTAGCTTCTTGAAGGGTATTACTCTGTTCACTCTGATAGTTTTGATTGGAACCGGTTGGTCATTTTTGAAGCCTTACTTGCAAGATAAAGAAAAGAAGGTTTTGATTATTGTTATTCCTTTGCAAGTTGTGGCCAATCTAGCACAGGTTGTGATTGATGAAACTGGACCCTTTGGTGAAAATTCATACACATGGAAGCAGGTTTTCCTGCTTGTTGATATTGTGTGTTGTTGTGCTGTATTGTTTCCGATTGTGTGGTCGATTAAGAACTTGCGAGAAGCAGCTAAGACTGATGGCAAAGCTGCAGTGAATTTGATGAAGTTGACATTATTCAGGCAGTACTACGTTATCGTGATATGTTACATATACTTCACAAGAGTTGTGGTTTATGCTCTGGAGACCATCACCTCATATCGGTATCAGTGGACTAGTGTGGTGGCTGCTGAAGCTGCAACACTTGCCTTCTATGCCTTTACGGGGTATAACTTCAGGCCTAAGGTACACAATCCATATTTTGCGATTGATGACGAGGAGGAAGAAGCTGCTTCTGAGGCTCTCAAGCTTGAAGATGAATTTGAATTATAGATATAATTTTTCACTCTATGCAGATACGTTTGAAGAGGCACAATTGAAAATACTCAATCTCGGAGAAGGTTCTAACATTTTTTAAATCACTGCCTAGTTGTTTGTTCATTAGTGTGTATATTCAATTTAATAGATATCTGTTATGCTTTTATCTGTAATGTTGCACTGTTCTGTCATGCATTGAACTCGGATGTCGAATATCAAGTCATAAAAATGTTATTAGCTTTGTTGTTAATCTTGAGACCAGCTTGGGATTACTCTTCTTTTGCTTTGTATAATTTTGAACTGGCTGCTCTGCAGTATATAGTTCACATGGTTAGTAAAATGAAGAGTATGCAATATATGGTGTTTTCATACATGGAAAGTCTTTGTGCGTCTATTGCATTTGGATTTACTCAATAGCTGACTAAAAGCCGGTTATGCTGTGTGCGGAAATGGCCAATGAGTTGGCTATGGATGTTCGCTGACATCCAGCCCCCGCCTTACACCGCCCCATTGCCATCCCTAACTGTATGAGGACTGCTTGCTCTTGTTCTTTTATAGGTTCTCAATCTCGTAAGTATGAGTTCTTCGTAATGTCTCACATTTTCAACGGTCTCCGCTGATGCAGTAGACTGTATAATGGAAGGTACAATTATAATGTACATCAAAAGTCCACTATAACTTGGTGGAGTGGGGGTTAGGCATACCAAACCTGTGTATAGATCACAAAAAAAAGGCAGTGGAAGTGGATATAAACCAAACTTCCATTGAATGAAAACAATTATAGTGATGGTGCATGGTTTTTAGTTTATGGAGATTATACATTGTTGTCGCCACATTAATATTAATAGTAATCCTCCTGCTTTGGTGGTTTTACTTTCAATTGCGTAGCTTAAAAGTATGATGGGATTATTGGATTTTATGATGGTTAAATTCGTCAAATAAGATAGACAATAGCGGATCTCCTCTTCTCCATTTCCATTGTCTCTATTTTGTCGAGTTTTTTTTTTTTATTTAGATGAGAGACACATGTAATAGATTAAAATCAGCAAAGATTAATTAACTAAGATTATAACCAAGATTCAACTAACTAATAGATAGGCTCTTATCAGTTTAAAAACTTTATTATTTCACCTTTTTCCAAATTTCAGAACTCTCATTTCTCCTCTTTGTCCAAAACTATATTTGTTGTAGAAGAAAAGAGGAATTTTACCCAAATCTCATTGTGTTAAGAGCTAATTACATTTTATATCTATTTTTTAAAAAATTACAAAAATCCCTTAAATTTGAATACATCCCAAAATGCCCTGATACATTGCGTTTCGATTTCGGATACGTTCATCTTGGTGTCAGATATATCACTCAATATTCCAATGCATCACATAAGGTGATTGTTGAGTGAATTAACCTAGCTCTTATGGCTACTGTTACATTGGAAATGGAGGTAGAATGAAGAGAAGATAATCTGGGAAATAAATTGAACTGCATTGCTTCTTGTCATCTTAATACTGTTATTTATACAAGTGACTAGCTACTTCTTTATTAATTATCATAACCGACTAACAACCTAACAATTAGTCTAACTTTGTAACTAATCAGTGTATAACTTGGACTAACTAACACTATGTACAACTCATACAGCTGTCACTAATTTCCACAGAGAATGTATTGGACCGACACACACGTAAAGAGATGTATCCGAGAATAAGAGAGAGTAGGGATTTAATACTTTTTGTCAAATGGTAGGAAATTTTAGAGAATATGGTCAAGTAAGTTGTATATTTAGATATTTTTTCAAAAAAAAGGGAGATTGCCAAACACCGAAAATCATGACGACGGTAAAAAATCGTGAAAATGAATCTATAAGACGAATCAAAAATTGCGAGTCAAAAGTTGCGTCGGGGTAATTTAGTAAATTTTATGGCAATATACATATTCTTCTAATAATAGTTAGTCAGGTGTGATATATTCTTTTAGAAATTTGGGGCTTTGGGCAGCCACCTTTTCGAATTAGGAGCGTTGAGGGTTTAGATTGGCTTAAAAGTTGACGAATTTTATATTTAAGTCAGTTTTTTATTTTAAAAAGTGTTTGACAAATATAAAAATAACTTAGAGTAAGTCGAAAATGACTTAAAATAAATTAAAGAGTGTGACAAAATTAAAAATAACTTAAAATAAGTTTAAAATGACTTTAAAAAGGTTAAAAATCAAAAATAGATATCACCATACTTTTTATTTTTTGACTTAAAAGGTCATTTACGTTTGAATTTTACTTTTTGAGTCAATCCAAACAGACTCTAAGTAGGTTGTATATGGAGGAGGATGACTAGTTGGAAAGTAAAGTTGTCTTAACCTATACAATTTAATTGGATAACTAGATGTCAAAATTAGAAGGAAAATTACTTGAATTGGAACCTTTTAATAAATAATTATTGATTTTAGCGATACTTTTTATTTATTATCATTTATAGCAAACATAGCAATAATATGATAAATCTATAATATGTATTAAAAGTTAATTATGTATACAATATATATGTATTCTAATTATTTTAAAATATATTATGCTTGTTTGGTAAGAAATTGACACATTGTGATAAAATGTGTGATAAATATAGTATACATCAATAAAAATTATATTATATGTGTTTTATAAATTATTCTCTGTAATATGTATTATAAATGTATTAAAAGTGATCAAGTGAAAAGAAAAAAAACTTTTAAGCTTTACTCTAGTATATTTATGTAAGTTTCCCAAATTAGAACTTCTAAGCTTTAGACATCCAAGCCCATTTTTCATCAGAAATAATTGCAACTTTATAAGGCCCGTTTGGTTTGGGTCTATTCAGCATTGGTTTTCCTACTTTGTTTAGTTACACTTACCAATATAATCTTGCGTATAATTCAGCATATCTAATACTTTGTTTGGTTACTAAAACTATTTTACACTATAGCTAATACATGTATAAGTTATATATGTAGGGATTCATATACTACCTTTGTCCCAATTTATGTGGCACATTAAGTTTGATCGGAAATTAGCGCGTGGAATTTTCAATTTTTTTGAAATGAAATTTATATATTTGTAAACTACGTAATTGGCAATTCAAAATATTAAAAGATATATGAAAAATTTACGGTCAAAGATAGACTTGTTTGAATCTCGAAATCCGAAAAGTGTCATATAAATTGAAACGAATGAAGTATTGTATACGTGTGAGATATATAATATGTACAAGTCACAAGTTTATATGTCCATTGCAGTGGAAACGTAAAGTTGCGAGTAGATCAATAAACAAGGTTGAGAATATGCAATATACATGTTTAATATACTATTCCACAAGTTTCATTCTAATTAAGAGCAATTTTGCTGGTGCCAACTAAATAGACATAATCCATTGGTATCTATTCGGGTAGTTTAGTCTATAGTCTTCCATTAACCAATAATTTTATAATAAATCTTACTTTNCCGAAAAAAGCTATAAATCCCAATGCATACAAAGATTTCACTGATTCAATCAGAATAAAAAACAGCACTCTTGTACTCAACATATACGAATATCTCATCCAAACAAATAAAAAAATTTAAAAAAAATACATGATTATTTTTTGATTGTTCACTGGATGCGACAAATTTAGAGTTGTCAATTTTGAAAAATTTTGTTTCAAAAATATGTCATATTCAACTTGAAGAAGCTTTGAAAGTTATCAGATGAATGATTCGGAAGACAAACTGAAGTATTTTAATTTTTTTTTTACGTTCTTAAGAAGAAAACAAAAAAACGCTCGACGGAAAGATGGCTAGTTATGCTCTTTTCAAAACGTAACTGATTTGTATTTAAAATCTTTTTTACCTTTTTTGAATTTTTTTGTTCCATGATTTTCTCTGTTCTGTTATTAATTATTTGTATTCTTTCAAATTAATCAAAATAAAATAAATACATAAGTAATCCCTTAACAAACTAAAATAATGACATTTTTAATAAATAATGAAACTGTTGCTAAGGAGTCCCACTAAAAGCTAAAATGTTGTTGTTTTGAAAATTTTCCCATCTAATCTTGCGTATAATTCAGCATATCTAATACTTTGTTTGGTTACTAAAACTATTTTACACTATAGCTAATACATGTATAAGTTATATATGTAGGGATTCATATACTCCCTTTGTCCCAATTTATGTGGCACATTAAGTTTGATCGGAAATTAGCGTGTGGAATCTTCAATTTTTTTGAAATGCAATTTATATATTTGTAAACTACGTAATTGGCAATTCAAACTATTAAAAGATATATGAAAAATTTACGGTCAAAGATAGACTTGTTTGAATCTCGAAATCCGAAAAGTGTCATATAAATTGGGACGGATGAAGTATTGTATACGTGTGAGATATATAATATGTATAAGTCACAAGTTTATATGTCCATTGCAGTGGAAACGTAAAGTTGCGAGTAGATCAATAAACAAGGTTGAGAATATGCAATATACATGTTTAATATACTATTCCACAAGTTTCATTCTAATTAAGAGCAATTTTGCTGGTGCCAACTAAATAGACATAATCCATTGGTATCTATTCGGGTAGTTTAGTCTATAGTCTTCCATTAACCAATAATTTTATAATAAATCTTACTTTTAGTGAACCACAATGAGCACCATGTCAATCCAAGGGGCGGAGCAAGTTTGGCCCAAGTCAAAAACTTTGATACAAATTATAAATCTAGTAACTCGAGTCTTGGCACAACGTTAGTAGTCGGATTTGAGTCTTCAGTATAGTTGTATTGGGTTCTTCGGGGTGCCTTCGTTGTGGTTCGAGTTCGGGGTCGTTCATTTTAGTTCTGGAATATATTTAGTCTTAGCTAGGGATATCATTAGGTCTTTTGTGTACTCATCGGGCTTATGGGTCCCGTTTGAGTTATTTTCCTTTCAGTTGCGCATGAGTGTACCTTCTGAGCTTATGGGGTATAGTTAAGTTATAGTTAGTTGTTTTACTTTATCTCTCCGCTTCGTGTTAGACTACTAAGGCACATGGTTAAAAGAACTAGAATTCTAAATCCATAAACTTCAAATTTTGGCTCCGTATCTGATCAATCCCCAAAACTTCTCAAGGTTCTCTTTCTTCTTTCCTTGAATAATTTGAAATTGAAAATTTCATGTTCCCTTGAGGGAGGTAGCTTTATGGGAATGGGAATAGTAAATCAAATTACAGTACCCCCATGTTAGACTATTGACTATTGATATACATTGTCTCCCTCTTCCCATCCATACAAAAATTATCATGTTAATATCACAACCAAAAGGTCCCTAGCTCCCCATCCCCCAACAACATCAAGAATAATAATACATGTTGAATTATTGTCACCTTTTTTTAGGTACATTATTGTTATATATACCCTAGTTAGGTGCAAAAGAGATCCGAACAATCTTTAAATTGTACTCTTGTTCAATCATTAGTCATATCGGTATACTTTATTCGATCACTCTATAAACATTGCCAAAAAAATATCTGCCTAACTATGCAAACAGCTAATATGTAACCCGTTAGTTTTCTTTTTATCGTTAGGCTATGATTGGTCAAATTTTTTGAAAAATAAGCTCCTTATCTTAAAATTGAGAGAATTTTCTTTCTAAGGTAGAATTAAGTTGTACAAATGACATTTCACATTAATTGTGTCCTTCTTCACCTCCACCCGACGTCCCCGACCAACTTGGGTTCGCCAACAAGTTAGTGAAAAGAATTACAAAATTTTGTTATGTAATGGGCTGAGATTTCAAAGAATAGATTAATTAAGAGCTCGTTTGGAATAGTTGATTGAGATTAGCTTTGACAATTATTAAATATAAGAAATATATTTTTGATGTTGAAACTGATATTACCAACAAAGCACTCACGTATATTTGTTAAAAATATATATACATGAGTTTGATTATAAATTAGGGTTGAGCAACAACTTTTCTGTTAAAATAGCTAACGTGTCCTTATTTTATTTATATTTATAAAAATTATAAATTACAAAATATCTCAGGAGAACAAGAACAAAGTAAGTTAAAAGTTTTGTTTGGGTAGAGTATTTTGAGAAGTATAAAGATATTATAAATAAAATAACAAAATGTTTCGATAAATTTAAAAATGTTTGTTACTATTTCATATTGTCATCTAATGCATTATATCGAAGAATCAGATTTTTCAGTTAGCTAAAATAAAAAATAAAGTGCAAAATATAATTAACACAAGAAATTTTACCGTAAAAAACTCCTTACACATTTTCCTTCCTAATAATAACGGTCACTTTTAAAATTTTACCTCAATTTTGAAAGTTACAACATAAGAACCAAGCACTTATTACAAAAAGTATATAAAAGTAAATAGGTTGCAATTTAAGAATAATCAAGCAAGAAATTTGAGAGCCATCTCTAACTACTATTTTCTAGGAATAAATTTTGATTTATGTGAATAACGTTCATCTTTAATGATATTGTGTACGTATTATAAAAGAAATGTAATGATCAAAATGCTCGTTTTTTTGCTTCAAAATTCATCGAAACCTAATCAAGAAATTCAATCTCAAATGAAATTGGTTTTCATATTTATTTCAACTTTCACATATGACTTCTCCTAATTTTAAAGTTCTCTCGTTTCATGCGATTATGCTAATGTTTCGTTTCTTTTTGCACTTGAAATCTAATTTTGCATTCTATAAATGTTAGTCATCTCCACTTCTCCAGTGTATTACGTAGGACTTGATTCCTTCGTGTCGTACACATAACATTTGTAATTTAATTTTTTGATAGACATGATAAAAGTCGAAGTTTATTAATAATTTATTCATCTATCGTAATTTGTAAATAATATCAATTTCTTATTTTTTAAATAAAATTTATATATTTATAAACTATGTAAAACTATTATAAGTCATCATAACTGAAAATTCAAAATATTTAAAATATATTAAAAAATTATAATAAAAAATAAATTTATTTGAATTTCAAAATAGAATGTATCACAAAAATTAGAATAGAATGAGTACTTGACCTATTTGTCTTATTAGGGGGAATAGGGACAGCTCATCCTACTCAACAACTGTCCCCGCCCATTAATTGTGCCTCTCTATCCCCTCACCATTTTCCTCTTTTCTTTTTGGTTTTTTCATATTGGAGGTTTGATATTTGTTTGCATGAGCTTTATATTTTAGTGAAACACTTTTTATTACTTAATTATTTTAGGGAAAAGAGTCAAAGATATTTTTAAATTATGTGAAAAAAATAAAAATGTCTTTTAGTTTATAATTTGGCTAAAAAATATCCTTATTATCAATATTTTAGTTTAAAATGTCATTGTAATTAATACTTTTGTCCAAAAATACCTTTATAGTTACTAAATGGGTCAAAAACGCTCTTTTCTGAATAAATATATATTTTTTCTTTTTTAAACACATCTTCTTCCTAATTAAAATATTATTAAAGAACCATGTTCAAGTTTTCTTTCTTTTAAAATCACGTTAACAAAAAAAAATGTAGGAAATATTTTTTTTCTTCTTAATCTCATTTTATCAATTAAAATAGAATAATTTAATGTACCCTTTCGACATATAATATATGCCATATATAAAATATCATAATATATTCATCATTAATTTGTATTTATATAACGATAAAAAATTTATAAAAAATAAGAAATGTTTTTTTAATTTTTTACTTTATTTCTGAATTGAAGTAAAATAACACTTTCTAATTTAAAAAAAAAATTATTAGAAAAAAGAATGGGTTAAAAAGAAAATAAATACTTATTTATTTGGAAATGAATATTTTTGACCCATTAAATAACAATAAGGGCATTTTTAGATCAAAGTATTAAGAACAAGGATAATTTTGGACCAAACTACAAACAAAAGGCATTTTTATTCCTTTCGCATAGTTTAAGGGCATTTTTTATCCTTTTCCCTTTATTTTATTATACTTATAAATTATAATTCAAATTTAACACTTCTTACTTAAAGAAAAAGCAACTCTATTCATTGCATTACATATTTGACGGTGCCACATTTTCCTCTTTTATTTACTGGTAGATGTATTTTATTTTAGTATTTCTCTATCTCAATTTATGTAATATTTTTCATTTTTTGAGAATCAAACAATTTAAATTTGTTTAAAAATTTGCACATGAAATCTTTAAATTTTTTGAAATGAAATTTACATATTTAAAATTACGTAAAAAGTAATATAAGACACAATAATTGACAATTCAAAATATTTCAAAGATATACGAAAAATCCACAATTAAAAATCTCAAAATTTAAAAAGTTTCACAAAAATTAAGACGAAGGAAGTACATATGAATATGTGGGATATGTCATCTTTCCCTTCGAAAATTATTCGATGCCCCAATTTATAAGTGTTTTATCATAAATCTATTTGGTTTATTTAAAAGAGTATATATATATAATGTTTTTAAATTTTTAATATTCTACCTGACAAGATTAAGTTATAAGATTTAAATTTTTATATATTTTTAATTTTAGATTGTAAATTTAAATATTTTATTTATTTTTATAATCTTGTGTTTAATCTTGGCATTTAAATTGAGAATAGAAAAGGTACATCTTAATTCTAAAGCTAAGGTCAAAAGTAGCTTTCTAATGGAAAGTTAGGATGTAAAGTTAGAAGTTTTATTTAGGCATTCAATTATACATAAACCACAAGTTGTTGAACTATCAAAATTTTCTGGATGCTCATGCAATCTAACCAAATAAGTAAATCATATTTCATAAATAAAATATTGAAATATCTTTAGGCAATGTCGTATATCATCATATTCCTTTATAAATAATTCACTGTGATTACAAATTTTCAAATACACATAATTTTATACATGATACAAATAATTTTTCACGCCGAACATGAGTATTTTTACAAATATAAATTTTTGGATCAAGTTTTACATTTTTAAAAAATGATCACGATTTCAAATCTCAAATCATTATTATTAATTTTTGGAGAATTTGAGAATTAAAGTTATGATCCCAAATTACATATTTAAAGTTTTAAATGCTAATTTGAAAAATCATTACTTCATTTATTGCATGTTCAAATGAAAGATTCGAATTTTCTCATTATGTGATTTTTGTGTTAATATATTTCAATTTTATGTTAGAAAAAATATAATTAAGTGACTTTTCTAAAGAATGTCTAAAATTTATTCGATCATCACTTATTTTCTTAATAAATAGAAAGTCTTAAAAAAACATTTAAAAAAAAATGTTTTTGATCAAAATATACTATACGAGTAAAAAGATGTATAGTACATGATCATTACTTTATACTAATTGATACGGAAAAGAATGTATAAATTTAACTGACTGCACCAACCTTTACCAGTGAGCAGCATAAATCTGATAACTATTCAGGCCATAATTTGAAAATAATAGAAACATAAAAGTGAAATGAAAAAAAAAAAGAAAGTAAAACAAGTTTTAAGTATTTTTAAATTTCAAATCTAACTTAAAATAATATGTAATTTTTATGATTAAATATCAATTTAAAAAAAAATAAAAGACAAATAAATGAATAATTCTCCTGATCAAACGCTCACTGAACCCGAAATCTTATTGTGTAGCAAACTGAAAATAAAAAGGAAAGCTGCGTAATGTTGCTTAGCCGTGTAAAGTATTTTGAATCAAATCGTGAACACCCTTAGCTTTGCCTTTCTGATTAGAACTTCATTATTTATGGAGTACTTCCTCTTTGTTAATTTATATACTCTAACATACTTTCTTCGTTTTTGTTTGTTTGTTTAATTTTTTAATCTATTTTGAAAATAATATTTTTGTTTGAATAATATTTTATATTTAACTTTCTATAACATGCTTATAATTACATACATTAAAAGATACTCTGATATATTTGACACTTTAATTTAAAATTCAATTTTTTTCTCTATTTCTTAAATTTTGTGTCAATTTAAAATTGAATAAACAAATTGAAATAGAAAAAGTTATAATACTCTTAGTTTATTGAAAAATGTCTAATACATTTAAGGGCCGGTACATAGGACAAGATAAATACAAATATTTCATTGATTGAAAAATTTCACGAGATTATTTTATTTTTATAATAATTTTAGGGAAAAGATTCTGAAAAATACTTTAACTTTGGTCGAAATTGTTGTTACGATACCAAACTTTATGGAGGACCTTTCACCTCCTGCACTTTTTAAAAGTGTATTTTAAAAGTATATATGTGTCCACGTGGACACATTAATATTTAAAATGATGCAATATTTTTTATGTCCACGTGGGCACATATATCCCTTTAAAATACATTATTAAATAGTGCAGGGGTAAAAGGTCCTTCATAAAGTTCAATATCGTAACAACAATTTCGGTTAAAGTTCAAATATATTTCAGACATTTTTCCCATAATTTTATTATTTTAATACAAATAATGAAATAAAATAATTAGAGATTGACTAATATTTAAATCAAACATAAAATAACATTAATTTAAAATTCTATTCTAAAATTAATACTTTTATCCCATGTATTAAAGAATCCACAATTAAAACGAAGGGAGTATGTTAGGCAGAGGTATCGAGTATATTTACAATTTTATTCTTGCGTCGTCTCATATCAATTCTCAAAGACAAGTGCATTGCCACATCTCTTTTAATTCTACTCCAATACAAAACACACACTCTCTCGATAGCGGATCGAGGATTGTTATTATTGACTAGTAGGACTTGAACATATATATATATTAAATCAAAATTTGATCTCTGTATCTGACAAAGAAGTATCGTTTGACATCCCTTAAGTTAGGATGGGTCCGCCCTTGCACTCTCTTTTACATCACTTGAGTTACATAGGGTTTGCCCAAAAGTTTTTTTTTTTATATTTAATACTCGTATAGGAGTTTGATCATTCATTTTGAAAATGATTTTTTATAAAAAAAATAATTTTTTTAAAACTCGAGACTTGTGAGGAAGACGAAAGGATTCGAATAAAAAAAAGATCGCAAGGGAAGTAGATCAAAATTATTGCATGATCAAAAGTTTTTCTAACGGGAAGCAAATCAATATTACTGCGACATATTCTATCTTGTTGATATTAAAACACGGCAAAGACTTTGTGCATGAACCAGTATGAGAATGAGAGTTTTTATTTGTCAATATCATGATTATAGTATGTTTTAATTGAACATTTATACATATGTTAAAGAATTGTTATTAGGTATTTTTAGTTGTTATCTACTTTAATTATATAAATTATTCTCGATTGAAAAAGACATGTAGTTTTTTAACTTATCGAAACTAATGTATATTATTAAAAGAGATAACATATTTTAATTGATTAACTTATTTATATAATATTTTTCAAACAGATCTGTCAACTTCAATTTTTCTAATTTTCAAATCGAAACAAAAAAATAAATAAAATAGTAGAATATTACTTTGCAAAAATAAAATAAAATTAACGAATATATGTATGTCCAAAAGTCTATTAATTAAGTATTTAGATGCAAGTAGATTTGGTATTCACCGCTGAAATATTACTACTTACCTTTGGAACATATTCCCATGTTCTGTGATCCTGTCTATCTATGAAGTTTGGCCAAACACATACACAGCCCCTCAAACTTGGCCCAATTTTTCATTTTGGCACTCCAACTTAGCCTTGTTCCATTTTAACCCTTGAATTCCATTTTAACACGAAATACTATTTTTATGATTTCTTTATTTTATATATATTCTTCAAATGCAACTTCTTATTTTAAATCGACACGTGTCAATTAATTTTAGTTAAAAAAATTAAAAATTAACAAAAAATAATTCTTTTTAAAAAATAATAATTTCTTTTTAAGAGTGTTATGTATTTTTGTGTGAAAAATAACCGACAAAATTGTGTTGGTAACATTTTTTAGTAGTGTTATTAGCAATAAACAAGAGTCTTTTTTTACTCGTATTGAAGATGAGTTTTTTATTCGTATTGATTTATATTAAAAATTAAAAGTGAGTATTTGCGTTAAATTTAGATAGCCTAGATGATAAGAAAAAATAAATAAGTAGTGTTATTTAATTTAATTGAATGTTTAAGAAAGAAAATCAAAGAACTTTCGTCAATTTATTTTCATGCAAAAATACAGAGAAATCTCAAAAAATAATATTATTATTTGAAAATTTTTATATTCGTTTGCGAATGTTTAATTTTTTTATGAAAATTAACAGGCACACGTCTATTTTTTAAATTTTTTTGTTAATTTTTAATTTTTTTAACTAAAATTAATTGACACGTGTCGATTTAAAATAAGAAGTTGCATTTGAAGAATATATATAAAATAAAGAATCATAAAAATAGTATTTTGTGCTAAAATGGAACAGAAAAAATGGAGTTCAAGGGTTAAAATGAAACAAGGCTAAGTTGGAGTGCCAAAATGAAAAATTGGGCCAAATTTGAGGGGCTGTGTATGTGTTTGGCCATGAAGTTTTGTTTTGATTAACCTATATATTTTGCCATAAGTAAGTATGACATAAGACTAAGGACTGTTTGGCCCCAAAAATACTTGAGAAAATTTTGGAAAAAATTGGAAAGTGATATTTTTTTACATATCTTGGCAAATATATTTGTCAAGACTTCGAAATTTTCAAATATTAGAAAAAAAATTAGATTTTAGGCCAAGTTCTAGTGTTTGAAAATTTTAAAAATTATAGCAAATTTTTATATTTTATAAAAATATCCATAATATTTTAATTTGAGTGACAAAATTGAGAGAAAAAAACAATTTGTTTGAGTGCCAAAATTGAGAAAAAAGAACAATTTGTTTTTAATGGGTTATAACTATAAGTTTATAACTGAATCAATTGCAAGTTTGAATATGCGATTGATGTATTTTTCTTGCATATATTGTTATTTTGTTGTTGTTGATTATTATCAATTATGTTATAAGGTTATTTTTTAACTGTAACATATTCATTATAAATAGATAATACACATTTATGCGTATTTTTTAAAACTTATGAATATAAATCATATTTTTTGAAATAGCCAAATATTCTTGAAAAAATTTGAGGCTAAACACATGGTGTAATTTCACCAAAAACTTGACACAAATATTACTTGCCCAAGAATATTTGAAAACTTGGGCCAAACGCTAACTAAATTTCAGCTCCAAGTTACTCCATAGGACTAAATTCAGCTCCAAGTTGCTCCATAAAACTAAATTCAGCTCCAAGTTCTTTAACCTATATTTATTTTGGTACAATTTTTTAATTAATATAGATACTCCTTATGTTTGACTTGACACAGAGTTAAAAAAATAAAAAAGATTTTTCAATTCTATAATTCTGAATTAAATTTATGTCAAATATATCAAAATGTTTTTTAATTTTATGATGTTCAAAATATATTAAGTGAAGAATTAAGATTAAAGTGTTGTCAAAATAAGAAAAAGATCATTCTTTTTATAACAAACTAAAGAAAATAGATCAATCTTTTTGAAATAGGGAGAGCAGTACTTAATTTCAAATTGAAAAAATATTTCTTAAATATTATATCCAAAGTGCAATGGTGATGCATGAATTATAGGACTTTTTATCATATATAAATATATTTTCAGAAATTAGTACTATTCCCTCCGTTCACAATTGTTTGGCAGGTATACTAAAAATAGATGTCCAAGATTAATTATCAATTTAAATAATCAAGAAATAATTAGTTTCTTTTTTCCAATTCTGCCCTTAATGATTGTGTAGTTCAATTGAAAAGTTATGTGGACTTTTCGTATTCTTGATATAGTCGGGTTATATTAGTTAAATTACACCTGATATTAAATTTTTCTTGAGGGGTGTGCATGATCTTACCTTGACAAACAATTGTGGACGGAGGGAGTAATATTTTAGATCTTAAAATATGTCAAATAAATTAAAAGAGAAAAATAACTTAATAAAATAATGGGAAAAAGGTGTAGTACTGTGGTGAAACTTTATCCCCCAGAAAACGATAGATAATGCAATTATGAAGGAGAGAGAGAACAAGTGTTTGTTACTTGTATTTTTCTGTCTATAAACACAACGGTGCGAATGTTGGAAGAATGGAAGCAAACCAAAGGCCAAGAATGGCGGCAAAAACAAAAAAACTTTACAATATCTCAAAAATAATTCTCATCTTCCTCATACACTTAAAAAATTGTGGAGTAATATTTAACCCCCATTTGTCTGCATCATAATAGTAACAAAAAAAGTTTTGAAATCAAAGATGATGAGTTTGAGGGTAAAGTGAAGAGTTTCCTAACAGGGTTTGGTCTTATATCTCTTTTTCTGTTTTGCCTTTTTTGCTAGTCATTGACAAGGAAAGCCAGTGACTTTCAAAAGGTTTTTTCTTTTTCCATTTTTAGGGGTGTGTGTAGAGGAGGAGGGTGCTATTAATGGCTTTAGCCTTTTGGACAAGGCAACAATATCAACCCTAGATGGTGGAAAAAATTTGCTATACTATTTGTTACAGTTACCAACTGTAGAATACTGAATCATTCTCTTCTTAGTTCATGATGGGTCATCATCAAGATCTTCACTGTTCATCATCCTCTGATGGTGGGGCTAACAAAATGCCATTTTCTAGTAATGAAGCTAGTCTTCTTCCTCCAGCTCCTCCACCTCCTTCAGCAGCTGTTGTAAGGAGTTTGCAGCCTTTTGATGTTGCTACCAACTCCCAAGGTAAAAAGGCTTTTCTCTTTTTTTTTTGTTTCCTTTGTCCCCATGACCTTAAAGTAGTACTTTCTTTTGTTCTTGATGTTTCCTTTTCAACCCTTTGTTGAAAACGAAAGATCTGAATTTAATACTGCTTGCTGCTGCCTAAAAAGAACTTTTGGGGGAATAAATGTATGTTTTCTATGTTGTTGTTAAACTCTGCAGGAGGAATGGCAACTGCACTGGGGTACCCTTTTACATGGGCACAGTGGAAGGAACTGGAGAGGCAAGCTATGATTTATAAGTACATGGTCTCAGCTATATCTGTTCCTCCAGATCTCCTCTTATCAATTTGCTCTGGAGCTTCACATACTACATGTAATAGCCGGTTATTTTCCCATTATTTTTTTCCCCTTTATTTACCTCTGATTGATGGAGTTTTTGGGTGCAGCGGCTACTGGATCGGTACAAGGCCAGCGATACACAACAAATATAAGGGATTTAGAGCCAGGAAGGTGTAAAAGAACGGACGGCAAAAAATGGAGATGCTCGAGAGATGTAGCTCCTCATCAGAAGTACTGTGAGCGCCATATGCATAGAGGTCGTCCCCGTTCAAGAAAGCATGTGGAAGTTCATGCCGGTGTTAGCAACGCCAGTGACAATAAGAAGACTCGCCTTCAAGTTGAATCTACTGCCATGGCTGTTACTATACCCACCACACCTGCTAGTCAAATCAACAACCGTTCAACAAAGCAGCCTCTTAGATCTACCTTTCAACAAATTCAGAGTCCCCTGTTTTTCCATGATGATAAGATTGGGGGAAATGGAAATATCTCCACTGATCCCTCTTTTAATGAACTACACAGGTACTCTTTTAGCTGTTGATTTATTCTTATTTTGAGTTTAAGTTCCAATTTATCTATGTTACGTTATATTGTTTTGTGTTTTGTGTGGTTAAAGAAGTTCGGGCTGGATGATGGAAGGTGAGTTGGTAGCAAAGGCTGATTCTGGACAACAATGGCAACATTTGATGGACTCAAACGCAGGTTACTCAGCGCATGGCTACAGGGAAGAGGCATTGAATTTTTTGGCAAGTAGAGATTTGGAAAGAACTGAGCACACCGGTGAGTTCAATTTCATGACAAATCCTGAATTTGTAAAAGATACCTCTAGGGACTTGATTAACGGATGGTCCAATGATAATGTATACAACAATAGTAACAATGAGAATATGGAGGCTTTGTTGTGGCCATCGCTAGGGAATATCTCGCCATCATCGCTTACTTTGTCTATTGCTATGGCTGCTGGTGATGTCCTTGATGAGGATATGGGATTGGATAGTAGATTCATGAATACTAATCAGCACAACTTTTGGGAGAACAGTTTCCCTTTTGCGTCTGGAGGACCATTGGCTGAAGTTTTACATCCTAGCTCATCTTTTAGTCTTGGTGACAACCCAACCTCATCATACACAAGCAATGGCGATTCAATCAGCCCTGCAGCAACAACTGTCTCATCACCATCTGGGGTTCTTCAAAAGACGGTGTTTTCGCACTCTGATGGCAGTGTTTGCAACAGCCCCATTCTCGCAGCTCCAAGTAATATTACACCTGAAACTGTTCAATTCCAGTGGTTAAGATAGAATGCCAGAATGGCTCCTCCTTTTTTTGTTTTGTGTGTTGTTTTACTTTTCTTGCTTTCTATCAACTGAAACCAGAAGTTTACAAAGTGTATGTCTAAGGTTCATTTTCAGGCAATTCTCAGTTCCCAAACAAAAGATCAAAGAACTTTTAAGCTATTAATATCGTACAAGTTGTTTAGGAAATATGTACACTTGTATGTCCTTAGTGTACAGTTTTCTGCCTTGCTTATGTTCTTGTTTCTTGAAGTGTTGTGTGTGCGTCTGAACACATCAAAAATGAATTACAATGATTTGATCTCGGGTTTATCATGAAAATGAACTATGTAATTACGGACATTTGGGATTCTTAAGTACTCTTTATCACCCTATCAGTACACAACTTTCATGAAATGGAATTGGAGTGTATGAAAAACAGGGCCTAGTTATTTTTATCTTTTTGATAGAAAGGCATAATGGCCCTACCTTCCACGAAGGCAAGAGTAAGGTCTTTGTATATCATATATTTTATCCTCACGTTAGATTACATTAGAGATGTTGTTGCATAATTGCCCTACAATTGTTTGTTCTCTTTTGAGTTGGCTAGTCTTTAAGACTGTGGCCTTCTGGCTGAAAAATATCTCATTTGACTTTATAGACAGACAACTATACCCTGCAGTAGCTCCGTTATATTAATGTCACTCCGTTAGGGGAAAAAAAGTTGACGAAATAATCGACTCCTTGAGATATTGGAACCGGCAACTTATATAAGGATTATAGACGACGATAAATTCACACATGGTAGCAGACAACATTAAATAAAGTGAATATCTTATTAAGCATGCAAGCAATCAAACAGTTCTAGAGAGTTTCTTTGTGAATTCTGGGTATACTTGGGGACGATAATTAAAGCTAGTTCGTACACCCTGTGCTCCGTTTTTGGTCATGTGAGACTATAATTTCTAAACATAATGTGTGGTTCTTTGATATAAAAAATGTAGTTTATATTAGTACCATTATTTATTTTTTTTAAATTGGGGTAGGGGATTACAAAATGGGAATGTATCCTCTTCACCAATAAGGTGAAAATGTAGATAGTCACCCAATTGAGCCAACTAAAATTACAAAACAGTTGATATAAGTATTAATTTTATAACTCTGTAAGATTTATTTCTCCAAGGTAAACTAATCTATTACCAAACATGTTCAAGATTCGGTAACATTTTACATTAATTACGAAACATAGTACGAAATCTTTCTTTGAAAAAAAGAGGGAATGTTTTCTTTAAATAAATGAAAAAACTATATGATGCATATTATATGTTGAGATGGCCGAGTTGGTCTAAGGCGCCAGATTAAGGTTCTGGTCCGAAAGGGCGTGGGTTCAAATCCCACTCTCAACAAAATTATTTTTTAATGATTTAAGATATGATTGATCACCTTCGTCAATTTTAACTAATTATATAAGTACTACATATCATATTTAAGCTTTAAAATTGATGTGATGGAGATATATGATTGATTAGTTCCCTTTGATTCATCATTTGAAGTGATTCCTTCCATTCAATTTTAACTAATTATATAAGTACTACATATCGAAAAAATTTATTATGGATGAGGCACAATTAGTACTAGTTGTATGAGGATATTGTTTATTGATTTATATTCTGACTTATGAGACTCACATTATATTTTTCTTCTTTGCCTTTTATTTCTCTTTCCTCTCTTTTCTCATTTTATGTTTTTTCTAAATCTTTTTTAAACCAATATAATTACTCCCTTAGTTTGTATATATGAAAATAATTTATTTTAAAAAAAATCTTATTTTTATTTAAATAATTAAAGGTTAAGAGTATAAAAAAGTTCAAGTTAATTCTTTGAATTGTCACTTATGTCATGAAAATTGACCATTAAAATTATTATTTTTTCTCTCATTTTTCATTTATCATACTTTAAAAAAATTATCTTAATAGTATTTCATATTTTTTTAACTTCTACTTTTAGGACTCATTCAAACATAAGAATTATTTCTTAAAAATAAATATTTTTCACTTAATTTGAAAATTGATGTTTGATAATGAAAATTTGAATATAACTTTTTCAACTCGAATATATATTTCAAATTTGGAAAACATTTTAGTATAATCTAATTTCTCAACTCACTTTTCATTTTTAAAATTATTTTTAAGTACATTCAAACATGAATATCATTTCGAATATTTGTTTTGCAAAAATAAAACATGACTCTATGTTCAACTATAATTCCATTTATTTCAAATACAGTAAAAAATATATGTTTGAATTCTAGAGCCAAATGCCAAATAATAATAATCATAATCATGTTTTCTATGCTCATAACCCCTTAATTTTTAATGTGCAATTTTAATAACAATTGTTTCACTATTTTTTTATAAGTTTTATATATAGCTTTAATTGTATTTGTGTTAAAGATTCATTTTACTAAACTAGTCTTATTAATTATATTTTAAATTTGACTATTGATACCTATGTAGTTATTTGATGATAAATATGATAATTTTTAAAAATGTTTTTTGTTAAAATAAATAAGTAAAAAATTAAATTATTTTTTCATATACACCAGTAATTAAATTAATTTCAAAATAGATTTAGGAAAAAACCGAAAATAAGAAGAAGAAAAAAAGGAAAGAGAAGGGCATGAAAGAGAAATCAAAGGCAAAGAAGAAAAATAGAACACGGATTCCTAGGTTAGAATATAAACTTACTCCCTCCGTCCCTTTTTAGTTGTCCACTTTAGAAATGGCACACAGATTAAGGCAACAATGATTAGCACAGTGAAGTTACAATTTTACCCTTATGACAATTTTTCACTTCAAAATTACAACCACTTATTTGAATTAAAGTGAAATAAATTGGAGGGAAACAACATACACTTTTACAATTTTCAAGAAGTGTAAATAAGGGTATAATAGGAAAAAATTTGTTGTCCTTTCTTGATTTGTCAAAATGGACAACTAAATAGGGACAACCAAAAAAGGAAATATGGACAAGTAAATAGGGACGGAGGGAGTATTAAATAATATCCTCATACAAGTTTTACTAGTTGCACCTCATACATTTAAAAAAATTTCCTACATATCATATTTAAGCTTTAAAATTGATGTGATGGAGATGAATGATTGATTAGTTCCCTTTAATTCATCATTTGAAGTGATACCTTCCATTTATTGGGATGAAGAAATGCATTAGTGTGTTTATTACCCCTTCCATGGCCACATTTTTTTTTTGTCTATCTTGAAGGTTCAACATTTCAATTGAACTTGTTTTCGGAACAAAATGGGACATCAACTAATTCACCTTTTAAAAATTAGATAAATCTGCAACATTTTTATTTCTTAGGAAAATGTCAAGTACTTACTAATCATACAATTATCGTCAAATTCGTGTAAGGTAAGAAGTAAGAACATACTTCTTCTATTTCAAAATACGTGGTTTTTTATTATTATTTCTTAATTTCAAAATTAGTGTTATTTCATGTAATCAAAACGATATTATTAATATTCTTTCGATTTTTTCCTTATTTAAATAAAAAGGTTTTACATAAACAAAAGTTATTAAAGAGCTACATTTTAAAAAAATATTTATTAAGAATAAATTAGTAAAAATATATTTTACTTTCTAAAAAATTAATAGTTTTTTTAAAGAAATGTGTGTAAGCTCTAAACACACTACTTATTTTTAAAAAATGGAAAATAGTATTTGGGAGAATCCGATAAGAGAAACATAGTTTTTCAAAAAAAAGAAGGGGAAACATAGTTTTGAAGTTGACATTTAACGCAACGTAGAAATGATTAATTCACAGAAGTCCTAAGACTATACCATTTTAAAAATCTTGCTTTCATTTAAGTTCTAATTCATAAAACACCTAAACAAAATTTGGAAACGAGGTAGTGCTCCCTCCTTCCCTTTTTAGTTGTCATGTTACATTTTTTGAGAGCCAATTTAATTAATTTTTTAAAACTAAAATCAAATTACATTAATTCGATATTTTAAAATAAAATTTTAGATATTCAAAAATTATATAAAAATACTACTTAATTACAACATTTTTCGAATCAATATGATGAAAAAGTATATTTTAAAATATTAGTCAAAATTCATATTGTTTGACTTTCAAAAAAGAAAGCTACTATAACTAAAAAGGGACGGACGGAGTATTAATATTCTTTTTATCCCTCCTAAGAAAAGAATGGGGTGAAAACATAAAAATGCTGAAATAGAGACCCTATGTTTCTAAAATTAGGGAAATATGCGATTTTTCGAGAAGGTAGAAGAAAGCTGAGGAGATTGATCGAGAAAACCGTAGCAATCACCATTTGAGAGTTTTATCTAAAACCTTCACGATTCCTCCACACTCTTCTAACTTCTCTCCATAAATACCTCCTTCTATTTCACTACTGAAGCAACGAAAATCATTCACAAAGAAGAAGATATCCACTTCCTGTGATCGAGCTTTTCTTTCTAGTTTGTTTTATTTTTCTAATAAATAAGAGTAATAATGGCTTGCACAACTCTTACATCTTCTCCATTAGCGTCCAATGTCAGTGTTGGTGGAACCTCTAGGATTAACAAAAATGTAGCTGCACCTTGCTCTGTTTTCATTCCTTCCATGCGAAGGCCGATGACTAGGCTGGTAGCTCAGGCCACCGGAGATAACAAAGATACATCAGTCGACGTACACCACAAAAGCGCTCAAGGAGGAAACAACCAAGGCACTGCTGTCGAACGCCGTCCTACGAGGATGGCTCTTGATGTTTCCCCTTTTGGTAAGTCTCGTTGCTTCCTCCATTTCATTTCAGCTACTTTCTTCGCATATCTCAATTTATTTGACACAAATCAAATTTCGAACAGGAGTGTTGGACCCAATGTCACCAATGAGAACAATGCGGCAGATGATAGACACTATGGACAGATTATTCGAGGATACAATGACATTTCCAGGAAGAAACAGAGCATCAGGAGCAGGGGAAATACGCACTCCTTGGGACATTCATGATGATGAAAACGAAATCAAGATGCGTTTCGACATGCCGGGGCTGTCCAAGGAAGATGTAAAAGTATCGGTAGAAAATGACGTGCTTGTTATTAAAGGCGGACACAAAAAGGAAGAAGGCGGAAAAGATGAACACTCATGGGGTAGGAATTATAGCCCTTATGACACTCGTTTAAGTCTCCCGGATAATGTTGAGAAGGATAAAATCAAAGCGGAATTGAAGAATGGAGTTCTTTTCATCTCGATTCCTAAAACTAAAGTTGAGAAGAAGGTGGTTGATGTCCAAATCAACTAAAATTAACAACTCCCAAGCTTTTCTTGTTTTCGGTTCTTTTGTAACCTTGTGTAAAATGTATGTTGGAATATAAATATAAAAACAAGTAGTGCGTCTTTAACAAGGCTGCTGTGAGACTTGTTTTCTGGCAAATTACAATTTACAACCATCGAGGCATAAAAATAATGACAACACATTTGGGCAAGTAAGAAATTAATAGGCTGAATAATCATCCTGCTATATAGAACAAAGGAACTTGCTCAGAAATCACGAAGTCACCGTTAGCAGTATTAGTACTCGAGGCATTCATTGCCTATAGAGACATAATAGCTAGCATACCAAACTTAAATTACATCAACATAAGCACTCACAAACCAGCCAACAGTACAAGCTTAACAACGAGTATCCAGAAGGTGAGAGATGCCCAGCTGAGTAACGCTAATAAACCAAAAGACAAACGCCATGAGATACTCGATGGTATCTGTATCTACGTATATATTTAAATATAAGATCAGATGGTGAATGCAAAGTGATATATTACTGCACCACCGAGCGGGGAGTACGTGGTCGGACAGGAGTCTTTGATGGGCTTACTCTGCAGAATGGAAGAAGTTTCAAGATTAATGGAAACGTCAGTAAAATAGAGTTCAAGTATCAGCAGGAAGTCTACTGGAATCAGAGAGCAACCTTATAGGGAGTGATCCCAGGATTGCACCACTGCAGTTCAGTGCAGCAATGGCACTCTCGGCCTGCAACAATCGGAAAATTCATCATGAAACTACACTAAACAGCATAGCCGTGAAATGCTTCACTTTAGGGAAAAGGGAACAAACATAATAAGCGATACAATGGAGGAATTCAAAATTTTCTACTCAGAAATACATCCGCAGTCAAGATTCTAGGTATCAATTATTGACATCATAACATCCAAGACAAATGCAAACTAATCTCGAGTAAGAAGCAGAGTGAGATAAATTCACATCATGTATGTTCCCTCAATGTAAGCAAGGGCCTAGAAATAGATCTTCCAAAGACAACAAAGAATAAGCAAGAATGAGGTCTTTAACACCAACAAAGTTTGTCATTGCCACAGCAAGAAGTAACCTAGAAACAAATTGCACCTAAGCTAATCACAAGAAGAAGGCAGTGGGATTCTCCTATCCAAAGATAGGAAGTGGGACACTAGAGAAATCTCCTACTCCCTCCGTTCAAACTTAAGTGCCATAGTTGAATCGACACGATTTAAGAAACAAATGAACTTTTGAAACTTCTGGCCTTAAATATGTTATAGCCTTTGTGTGGCTGTAAAACTTTGATACTTCGGGATTTATACATGCCGTAACATTTGTAGTAATCAAAGCTTCTCATTAAGTGTAAAATAGAAAGTGTGAACTTAAACATCACTGGAATGAGAGAGGGGGGGGGNTGTATTTGACTTAAAAGACTGCACAAATATGAATTCCACGTGTGTTGAAAAGCAACAGAAAACAGCTTTGCAATACATCAACGCGAGAACTGGATGCAGATTACACCCGCAACCTAGAGAGTGTGGTAAAGAAGTTCATATCGAGAACCTCCACCAAAGAAACTAATAGAACCTCTTTTATAGTTCCCTATATCCACTCTCAACGAATGCCGCAGATGAAGAAACAGCATGCTAGATGAAAACAACTGAGGAACAGAAAAATAATCAGATATGTCTATTGAAGATCTTTGTTATGGAAAGCAGACTTCACGACATCTCAGGTTCTAAAATAATATTCCATCCCAGTTCCAATTTATATGGCACCTTTCGGATTTCGAAAGTCGATTGAGTTTTTCTTTGATCAGGAATATTTTCATATGCATTGCGAATATTTTGAATTGTCTATTTCATTTAAAGATTATTTTAAAGATTTCATGTCCAAATTCAGGGTCAAAATTTGGAAGTCTGACTCTCGAAATCCAAACGGTGCCTCATAATTTCAGACAGAGGGAGTAATACTTCTCTCCAGTGTGAAGATTGCTTGGATTAGTAAAGCTGATCTACTTAATACAATAGTATCTCACAGAGGAGTACCAAGTATAAAGCACTTCCCTTTCAACTTCATTAAAGTGATCAATACATACAGAATCCACATAGTAAAGGTTGCAATGATTCCCATAAAAGCAACCAGTTATAAATGTGCATTATATCCATGATCCCCAAGCAAAGCAACAGCTCAGAAGCTCGTCATTGAGAGATGCAAAACTTCTCAAGATGGGCAGCAACAAGAACACCGACATTGCAATTTTATTTACCCCGCATTACTGAGCTTTCTTAATAAGATATCCACTGGCATGTACTCACTAGCTACCAAATATAACACAAGCCTATTGAACTAATCAAAACAACAATACAGGCCACTTATTTTTCCTGTTGTCAAGGAAACATTATATAAGTGATTAATATTGCTTAGTATCGTTGAATTTCTTCTATAAGTAGTCCAGTTTCAATTTTTAGAACAAGTATCCAGTTTATCCAAATTTGGTTATTCTGAAACCTTCTATATGTTTCCCGGATAACAAAAACATAGAAAGACAAAAAGACCCCATACTGATCCTTGTTAAGGAAATAAGAGTGCTTTGCTCACAGATTAGTTGTGCAGAATTAATCTAGGGTGAATATGGGGTCTTCTTGTCTGCGAGTGTTCTTTGTCCCAGCAAAGACAAAAAACACAGATGGGAAGAAATCACCTAGTTTCTTTTGTCACTGCTGGGATATGAACCTTTGAGACCTCATAGTTCTAAGCCGACTTCCTTGACCACCAGGCCACATCCATCCATGGGTGCTATACTTTGTAACTAGTATTTATGCGGATTTTTATATTGGGACTGGTTTTTGTGCGACTGACATGAGGAACCCTCTCCTTCCAGCAATAACTCAATCTACACAACTAAATACCTCGAACATTAATACTCCCTCTATCCCAATTTATATTACTTTCCTTTTTAGTCCGTCCAAAAAATAATGACACGTTTCTATATTAAGTAACAATTTAACTTTAAAATGTCCATTTTACTCTTAATGAAATGATTTATAGTCACACAAATTTCTATCATTCATTTTAGACCACAAGTTTTAAAAGTCTTACTTTCTTTTTTAAACTTCGTGCCGAGTCAAAGTACCTCACATAAAATGGGACGGAGGGAGTATTGAACAACAAGTGGGTACCATATCTTATAGTTGTCGTCCACTCTACTACTCTAACAATGAAGCATTCAATAACAAGCACGAACATTAGCTATACTGAGTAATAAACACAAACACAAAATATCGACAACTAGAACTGATCTACAAATGACGGACCTTTCTCATAAGTAAGGTTTATTACCCGACAAAAAGTAATGATCACGTGGCTCATGTTATCTAGTTAAAAAGATTTGGATTAGTTTCTGGTCACAAAGACATCAACATAAGCTTAGACAGGCACACCAGTAAACAAGGGAGAAAAACTTTGAACCGAAATTCAGTGTTTGTCAACAATATCTCAAATTCACATGAGTGGCAAACTATTACCAAGAACTTGCTTCACCTACATAAAATACAAAAAGGGACAAAACAAATCTCTTTATACTTGAAAATGTAGAAGACCCAAACAAGTAATAACATCATAATGATGTTAAACTATTAGCATGGATGGTAAAATAACGCACACTCTGAATGGAGTTTCTAGTAGTTCTTAAGAGTAGAAAGAAGCCAAAGTCCAGAGCAGTATGATATATCAGACAACAAAACCAAGAAAAGCTTATGGAAGTTACCATAACAAACTCGACAAAACCTATGCGAGTAGCATGATGATAGTCACCAAGCAACCTCAAGCGCTTAACCTGGATTAAAGAAGAAAACCGCATAGAGTAAGGACCTAAAGTAGGACAAGCACTTTCAGACAAGTCAGGTGAAAAGCTACAAACCTCTCCACAGAAGTACTCAAAAAAGAGCTTGACATCTGCCTGAGTAACCTATGTCATACAATTGAACAAGTCATAAAGTATTATCTCCATAGATACTCCTCAACCAAGTAAAATAGGAATTACAAACCCAAAATTACCTTTTTATCAATGTTTGTACAGTATATAGTTCTTGCACACATCTCCCTTTCATCTTCAGACTACATATCAGTGCCAAAGGTAAAGATTTCAGAATTAGCAACAGAGGTATCCATTCATCACCCTCAACAGTGATTTGTGAAAGGAAGTACAGAAAGTATACACAATTTCTCACCCTTGGAAGAAAAGTTGGGTTAACTGGTGCAATTGCAGTTTTGGAGGGAAGCACTTTCACAGGGTAGTATCCTAGCATAGTTCCTGCAAGACTCAGAGAACTCCTTGCACCTTCTACAAACCATACATGGGACAATGTCAGTGTGAGACAACAACAACTTTAACCCAAAATGAAAATTGTCAAACAAAAGATTGTGGTTCAACTTACCTTCATCAGTAAACTCAATAAATGCAAAACGGAGTACAGAATTGGGATCTCCACATATGCGACAGTCAACCACCTTCATCACATTAAGGTTAGTCCGATTATGGCAACAAAACATTTCACGAACATATTATAAAGTGCTATAAATTATGGTTGAATGCAGAGAAATGACCGAACGGGAAACATTTTCACCTGCCCACAGGTAAGAAAGAGTGTAGCAAGTTGCTCTTCAGTCACCTACACAAAATAAGAACAATAAGTCCCACGGTAAAAAGATGAAGGTGACATAACCCAATAAATAATGAACAAGTACCCGGTGCCTGAGTAACCTCTTTTTAGTACCTGATGATCAATGTCAGACACATAAACTGTCCTCCTAATAACCTCTTCACGTTGGGCCATGCTTGTCCGGACATTCATCCTTCTCCTACCAAGACCATAGCCATTTCTCTTCTGCCAGTGCATTCAACCAAATTGTTAGCCACGACTCCATGACAATGATTCATTACAAACCAGGTTACAAAAAGTGTCGGACAAAAAATAAACTTGTCCTTTTAAAACAACAGCGACAGAAAGAAACATTGAACATCCTCCTTTTTTTTAAAATGAATTAAGTAGTATTTTAAATGGCATCAAGAAGATGCATATGGCAAAATAGTTACTAAAGAGTGAGAATGCTAGCTCTGTTACAATATATGTTCTTGCATAATACCAACTATGAAATTTCCTACTGTCGGTAATCAATTAGATTTAACATACATAAGGAAACCAAAAGAAAAACAAACATCAAACTGGAGAACCTAACATTTGCATAAGCACCGTTTTCCAGTAGCCACTAAATGAAAAACATGACAAATTAGGAAACAGAAAAGTGCTGAGATAGATACCCTCCTGTTGAAATTTCCATCGCCGAGTCCAGTTTGCATTGCATAATTGAAAGGATCAAACCCATATTGTTCTCCACCGGGAGAGATTGGCACTACTGCGTAGTTGCTGGAGAGTGAGGGAGGCACAAACTCTTCAGCCATGGGGTTCAATTTAGAAAGCATTTCCTCCAAATCCTTCATCTCTCTGTTAAACCCTTCCCCACCATGAACCTCATCACCCACACCTCCATTTCTTCTCAAATCAACACCGTTCATTTTCTGATGCTGATGTTGAAAATTATGGTGACCCATCACTCCATTACCGTTGATGCTTTGTTTCTGCTGTTGAAAAACACCCATTTGCGCCTTATGCTGCACACTTGTTTTCTGGGGTTGCTGCTGTTGTAGATGATTAACAGACATCATCATCTGAATATTCTGATCATTAGGTATCGTTGACCGTGTCTCACCGTTCTGATTTGACTGATGATCGACGGCACCGGAATCATTCTTTACAACACTATCATCAGTCCGATTCAACGAACCATTCTCATCCACGGCCATGATTGTTCCTTCAGCAACAACTATGTATCACAGTACCCAAGACTGCTCCTTTTTCTCCTTCTTTAACCCTTTTTCCCAAATTCGGGTTCTGTCAAAAAGCAAACCAAACCAAACAAAAAAAAGATCGGTTCTGTCATTTCCCAATTTATCAATCTGTGGTTTTAACATCACAGTTTCCACAATAAGCCAATAATTTTTTTCACAAAAAAAAAAGGAAATCGATAATTGTACCTGCTGGTCTAAGCGGTGGACTCCATTAATCAAAGAAGAAGACCCAAACTCAAAGATGGTGAGCTGGGAAAATGGAAACTAGGACAAAAAATTTATTTTACTTTGTAGTGATGACGCGAGAGAGACGAAGAATTTAGCTCATAGAGAAAACAGACGAGCTTCTTCGGATGGTCCGTTTCGCCACGCCTATGTTTTTTTTTTTTGTTTTTTTGGACTTTATTACAGTAGATAAGGACAAACATAATACTTCTTCTTTTTTATCTTTAACGTGATAATAATCTTAATTAATGTTATAATTCCTAAATATATTTTAGATCTTGTGTTTTAATGACGTTATCCTTTCGTTCATTTTTAGTTGTCATAGTTTTTCTTTTTTTTTAAAATCAATCGATATAAATTTAACTAATATTATAAAATGTATTTTTTCATTATATTGATACAAAAAAAATTGCAATTTATAGTATGTTTCATATAATTTTTGAAAATCTAAATTTTATTTTAAAATATCAAATTAATATAATTTAATTTAGTTTTAAAAATGAAGTCAAATTAAATCTCGAAAAACATAACATGACAACTAAAAAGAAACAAAATGATTATATAAAATGTTGAACACATGAATTGAAATAGATAAAGTGTGAAAGAACCTTACCTAGTTTACAAAGTTCATAAATCATAGGGAAAATGGTATGAAAAATACTCTAATTTTGGTCGAATTTGCTGTTACGATATCAAATTTTATAAAGGACTTTTTACCCCTGCACTATTTAATAGTGTATTTTAAAAGTATATATGTGTCCACGTGGACACATTACTATTTATAATAATGCAATTATTATGATGTCCACGTGGGCACATATATACCTTTAAAATACACTATTAAATAGTGTAGGGAGGTAAAATGTATTTTCCAAAGTTCGGTACTATTACAGCAATTTCGATCAAAGTTCGAATATATTTCAAACTTTTTTCCAAAATCATACTCCTCTTACTCCATCCATCTCAATTTTTGTCATTATTGACTTAACAAAAAAAAAAACTTTTAAAATTAATGATCTAAGAAATATTTTAGATATTTTTATGATTACAAATCATAGTTAAGATTAAAAGATGAATTTTAAAATTAAATTATTTTTATGTATGGAAAGGTGACATTTAAGTAATTAGATTTTTTTTTCATGGCTTACACGTGATATATCATTTATCATCATCATTTTAAAGTCGTATTACACTTCAATGATAAAATATGTATATTTTTAACCAAAAAAAAAAAGAAGATAAAATATGTATATGTAATTTGCAAGGTTTTTCCAATTTCCATACGTACATAAACGAGGTATCATACATTTGGCATTTATTTATTCTACGCAACAATGTGAGTTTTCCATTTACATCTAAAAACCAATTGGACAAAAAATTCTACAATATCGATAATTTAGTACAGATTTACTACTACAATTTTTTCATGATACATGTCACAATTGCTAAAATAATTTGAACTAGAGAGAGAATATTTTTCACATTAATCCCCTTAAACTTTGGAGATTGAGATATATATAACTTTTTGGGGGATAAGTTGTCCTTTTAACTATTTGCACAGTTTTGGAAAATTTACTATTCTAATAATAGTTTTTTGAAAACATATTGCCTACTAGTTTTATATTTTTTATAAATTGAGTTTCAGAAATTTTGGCATTTCCATAAAAATGTTTGTGTATTTGCATATTTAACTACTAGATGCAAAAGCTCGGACAAGCCAGGTTCTATACATATTACTTTATTTGTTTAAATTTATGTCACACATATAGAATTAAGAAAATCAACTAAAGTTTTAAATATTTTTTGTTGTTAATTATTGCTATAGTATTTTTAACGTACTTTTCAAAAAAAAAAATCTATGGCACATGTAATAATTTAAGGGTTGATCAATTTTTAATATATTTGTTTAAATATTTTAAGTTGTTAATTATTGTGATATATGTGGCACATTTAAAAGTTAAGGAGTTAAGTTGTTAATTATTGTGATTTATGATACTCTTAGTTAACATAATTTTCAAATAATATATGTTACCCTCCCTGTTTCAATTTATGTGGTATAAGTGAAATTTTGAAAGTTAATCAAATTTTTAATATATTTTTTTAAAAAAATTAAGTTATTAATTATTGTGATTTATAGTATTTTAAAGGTAATTTTCAAATAATATATGTTACTCTCTCCGTCCCAATTTTACTATATAATATAGGCATAGGTGAAATTTTGAGAGTTAATCAAATTATTTATACGTATTTTTAAATATTTTAAGTTGTTGATTGTGTAATTTATAATATTGCTTTTTTCATAATTTTCAAATACATGATATACTAAAATGAAAAATAAATGAAGAAATACTAAATATTATAATATATATTACTATTTTTTCGTAATTTTGAACACATAATATATTAAAGAAATTTGAGGAGAAAGGCAAATCGGTCAAATGACCGACTGCCCTGAGCTCTTCTAGTATAAAAGTAAATAAAAGTTCCTCTCTTTGCTATTCCGAAACTTGATCCTCTTCTATTCCTTCTTCTAATATTTCCCTCTCCTAATAAATAGAAGTTATTCTCTTAGTAAATTTTGAAACTTGATCCTAAGCTCCTCTCCTATTCACTCAGAAATTTTGGCATTCCCATATAAATGTTTGTGTATTTGCATATTTAACTACGCATTATCTCTGTAGTTGTTATACATGTTCACTAAAGTGAGTATTTTCGATACAAATTTTGTCACTACTTAATTAGGGATGACCGATAATACGAAGTACGTGGACTAGTAATGTTGATTTTCGCAATGAATGGAACAGTACAAAATGCAGCAGACTTAGAATTTATGATGACAAATTCTGCAAATATGGAAGTGAACTGAAGGGACATTTTCTTTCCAAAAGAATAAAGTAGGTCCGGAATCAGACGTTAACTAAAGGAATTTATGTCTTCTTTTTCTTTTTTACAATATATTTTAGACCTTGCATCTTCATAATCAAGGAACTACGGTATAGCCTTCTTATTTAACAAAGCTAGTCTTTTCTTACTTCTCTTGAAAGGCCACATTCAGGCCAACAAACAAGTTAATACGCTGAATAATCACTGTTATGTGGAACGAGGAGATGAATCGTGTAAACTCAGACACCACCATAAACAAGTACAGCTTGCTCAGAGAAGAAAGGAAGAGCAAAACACGAGAACACAAACCAATGTGATAGCCGAATATCAAGGAGCTCATTGGATCAATGTCACAGTTAGAACATCAGTCAGTAATGGTACTCGAGGCATTGCCTAGAGGATCATAAATATACCAAACTTAAAACTACATCAACATACGAACTCATAAACCAGCCAGCCAACAGTGCAAGCTTAAGAACAAGGTCAGAGATGCCCGGCTGAGTAATGCAAATAAACTAAAAGACAAATACCACGAGGTACTCCATGGTATCTGTATCTACGTATGTATTTAGATATAATAAGATCGGATGAGGAATGCAGAGTGATATATCACTGCACAGGCGAGCGAGGAGGAGCACGGGGTCGAACAGGAGTCTTTGATGGGCTTACTCTGCAGTATGGAAATAGTTAAAGATTAAAGGAAATGTCCGTAAAATAGAAGAAGCATCAGCATGAAGTCTACTGGAATCAGAGAGAAACCTTATAGGAAGAGATCCCAGGATTGCACCACTGCAGTTCAGTGCAGCAATGGCACTCTCTGCCTGCAACAATCAGAAAATTCATCATGAAACTATACTAAACAAGCAATAGCCTTCAATGCCACGTGCTAAATTTCCTTTGAGGGAAAGGTAAACAAACAAAATAAGCAGTACAATGGAGGAATTTCAACTTTTCTACTTCAAATTTCATCAAGTATATGACATTACATCATGAGGAGTCCACAGATTTTTGGTAACGATCCAATGACATCATAACATGGAAGACTAATGCAAACTAATCTCGAGTAAAGAGCAAAGTGAGATAAATCGACCATGTATGTACAATTAGAGCAAGGCGACAGAGCCTAGAAATAAGTCTTCCAAAGACGACAAAGAATAGGTCAAGACAAAGATTAAGTATAACATCGACAAAGCTTGTCATTGCCACAGCCAAAATTGTCCACCTTGAAACAAATTGCACTTGCAGCTAATCCAAGGAGGAGGCGAACAGCGGTGTGTCATTCTTCTATCCAAAAACAGAAAGTGTGACACTATAGAGATCTCCTGTTTGACTTAAAGCACCTCAGAATATAAATTCCGGAGGTGTTAAGGCAACAGAAAACAGCCTTGCAATGCATCAAGGAGAACTAGATGCAGATTGCAACCACAACCTAGAGATAGTGTTGTGAGGAAGTTCAATTCTAGAACCTCCACACCAAAGAGACTAATAGAAGCTTTATATGGTTCCCTATATCCACTCTCAATGAATACGGTGGATGAGGAGATAGCATGCAGGTCAAGAGCAATTTTAGAATAGAAAAATAATCATATAGCTTGATGCATGTATGTAGAGATACTTTGTCATGGGAACCAGATATCACAACATTTCAGGTACTAAAGTAGTAGTACTTTCTCCTGTGTGAAGATTGTTTGAACGGTAAAGCTGATCTACTTAAAACAATACTATCTCACAGAGTAGTACCAAGTATAGAGCACTTCTTTTCCAGTTTCATTTAAATGATCAAGAAGCACAGAATCCACATAATAAAGCTGTAAGGGGCTAAGGGCTCCCATCAAAGCAACATCCAGAAACATATTTAGTATATGAAACAGCAACTCAAAAGTTGGTCACTGAGAGATGCAGAACAGACCGAGCTGGGCAGCCATAAAAACACCGAGATTGCTATTTTATTTACCCCACATTACTGTGAATTGCTAATAATCTACTGGCAGAAACTCATTAGCTGTCAAATACACCACGTGCCTGTTGAACTAGTCAAAACGACAACACAGGCAACTTCTGTTTTCCTGCTGCTGTCTAGGAACCATTTCATATATGATTAATTTTGCTTAGTGTCGCCGGGATTCTTCCATAAGGTAATTCATTTTTTTATTTTTAAATGAACATCCAGTTTATCCAAATCTAGTGATTCTGAGACCTTCCATATGTATCCTGGATAACTAAAACACTGAAAGACAAAAATATTCCATATTCATCCTCGTTAAGGAATTGAGGGTCCTTTGGTCACACATTAGTTATGCAAGAATTATAATACAAGGACTGTTATGTGGTGGATAATAATGCAAAGATTGTATCTCGTCAATAAATGATTAAATAATTATTATCCAATATTAATGAAAAAATTATTACTGTATGGTAAGTGATTATAAATAGGATTTATCTTACTCAAGGCATTTTTGTAGATATTTTTATAGAGATATTGCTAATAAATGCATTTTTGTTCCACATGTTGAGCATATAATTAAGTAAAAGTGTTCTCTCTAACGGCTTAATCTTTAAGATGAGATGGTCACACACTTCAACATGGTATCAAAGCAGGTACAGGTAGAGGTAGAGGGATCGAATTTCACTACCACCTGTTATCAAAAAAGAATTTCCACATGCTTGGCCATGAAAAAAGAACCACACTCACATGAAGGGGCGTTTTGAGAATATAATTAAGTAAATAAAAGTGTGCTCTCTCTCTAACAACTTAAGCTTTGAGATGAGAGAGTCACACATTTCAACACCACATTAAATTCCACATAAAATAATAATAGATTCCTATAGACAGCGGCGGACCTACTTGCACCCGATTACTTTTTTAAAAAATCCCAGTATATATGTATAGATAGTTGATAAAACGATAATATAGTTGATTGTGCACCCTTATAACAAAAACTTGCTTGGGCGCACTGGTCAAAGTCGCCATTTCAGACCGCGATCACACGAGTTCGAATCCCGCGAAGGCTTATTATTTTTTTTTACTTTAAAATCAGTTTTTTCTTTACAATTAACCTTTTAAAAAAATTGTTTTTTATCAGAACTCGTTTTTGCCACCTCACCCCGCCCCCTTTCTTAACCACCTTTTTTGGCCATCTCATCTGGCCCATTCCTTTCGTAATTGAAATTAAAAACAACTAAAAGCCCTAACACAATTCTAAACAAAATATAAGACTTCTTCTTTACAAGCGTATTGCTTTTGTAAGAATTTGTTGTTGATTCTTGTGATTTGAAATGGATAGATTTTTGACGAAACATAATTCTTCTCAACCAAGTGCTAGTTTTAGAGACAATTCTTCACGTTTTATAGATGAGTTTGATTTACAATCACTTAAACCGGATCCTGGAGAAATAATATCTATGGATAAATATAGCCCTAGAATACGAATACGAGATGAAGTGAGAAGACACTATATTCAACAAGGGCATCTCAACCGGATATTAATGATAATGAATATCCTCAAACTAGATTCGGAACGAAACTACGTCGATTTTGTAAGGCATGGTTTAAGGGCTGATGGTTTGAGTTATTTATTCAAAATTCTAAAATATTCTTGATAAAAAGTTGATTGTTCTTCTTTTAATTTTTTTAAAAAAATTAATTATAACTTTCAATATTGGTTAAAGTGAAATAAAATAATAAAATTCACTATTAAAATTTATTGGGGCCTCAAAATTTTGGAGGCCTAAGCAAGGCGCTTTGCTAACCTTACCCTTAACCACTCCTAGCCTTACCCTTGAGGCCACTCTTACTAGAGCCCCCTATCTTCAAATCATGGGTTCGCCCCTGCCTATAGAAGTTATGTCAGTAGTAGTGATGCTGAATTTAATACCTAAATCAATCAAACATTCAATCAATTATGATTTTACAGTAGAAACCAAAATTGAATTAGTTCTGCAAAGATTACATTCATCACACAGAGTTCTATTTATTGTATACTTTATATGTATTAGTTATGTGAATTTTTGTATTGGAGTTGTTTATTATGAAACTGACCAAGGGACCCCTCTCCTTCCAGCAACTCAAACTACACAACTATATACCTCAAAGATTTACCGAACAGTTAAGTGGGTACCATATCCAATATTTGTCATCCACTCTATTACTCTAACAACGAAGCATCCAATAAAAAGCATGTGCATTAGCTATTGAGAAATTAACACAAGCACATGAATCCACAGTTTCCCCGGACCCCACTTTTGGGATTACACTGGGTATGTTGTTGTTACATTTTTTTGATGAAGAAGAAAAAATGTAACAACAACATTGTACATTGTATCCACAGTTTGAGCTGAACTGCAGATGAGGGACCTTTCTCATACCACAACATTTCAATTATAGTAAAGATCATAGGTAGACCCAGGATTTGAACTAGAGGTGATACCTATGTCTTTCGGAAAAAAACATTGATACTTTTGGTGGTGGGTTGCGGTCCTGGGACTGGTAATATGAGATAGAGAGAGAGAAGCTCGGTTTTGAATTGGAGAAAGAGTTTCTTAGTTTCTAATCTCTATCATGGACAGAGAAGTAAGTTGGGACTTTTAGAGGTACGGATTAAATCAATAGAAAAGAAAAAGAAAAGTGGATTCTGATTTTTTTTAAATCTGGAGCAATGCAAAGGACTACAAGGGGGGGGGGGGGGGGGGGGNGGTAAGATATACTTAGCTAACAAAAGCATAGCAGTGGAATGTATACGGTCAGCTCAACAAATATATATCTGAACCATGTAAGATCCCAAAACAGTCTATGCATTGGAAGCATTTATAGAAAATAAAGATACAATATAAAGTAGCTTGCTTTACTTGGTTGTAGCTAGAGAAGCTGTCCTTAGAAAAATCTAAGGAAGAGGAAAACATAAATTTGCTCAAGATGTTGTTGATTCACCAACAATCTGTTTCTACATTGTAAAGTGACCAGCTAACTATGGGATTTGCTCATCAATCTCGGGGGTATTAGGTGGGAATGCCAGGAAGAACTTCGGAACTCTTCTCAAGGTGGAACGGGGGGTAGGGGGGGACTTACCACATACAAAGACAGATGGAAAATTGTTCGAACAACCATTTGGTGGACAATGTGGAAGGAAAGGAATTCAAGACTCTTCGAAGATACAAGTAAGTCCTATACAAATGATAAAGATGAATCATTATCTCCTTTTTAGTTTTTGGTGTAAATCAGAATATTGATGATCTTGATTCAATTTTAGATGTTTTAAATTATCGGAATAATTTGTTAAGGACTGCAATTTTAGCTTATTGATGCCAACACCCATATTTTGGTTTTCTGCTGAGGATTATACTTGTAAACGGNTCTCTCGGAAATAGCCCCTCTACCTCTAAGAGGTAGTGGTAGGGTCTGCGTACACTCCACCCTCCCCAGACCCCACCTAGTGGGATTTCACTGGGTATGTTGTTTGTTTTTAAATTATCGGAATAATTTGTTAAGGACTGCAATTTTAGCTTATTGATGCCAACACCCATATTTTGGTTTTCTGCTGAGGATTATACTTGTAAACGGGAATATGTTACCTTCTCAAGAAAAAAATAGAGAAGCTAACGAAAGGGGGGAACTAAAGAAGGAAAAATCAACAAAAAACAATAATACGGTTTGCTACAAGAAGCTGTACAACACAGCGAAAAATCGGGTAGGCTACAGTTAGGATCGAAATAAGTCACTGGACTTAAGGACAAAGCTAGGGAGCCCCATCAATCAGTGACCCCTTCTAACATTTTTGTATTAGGGTGCCTAGTTAAATATATCTACATACTTCAGGATATATACAGGATTTTTTCCGAGGTTAACAGGTGCCTGTGACCCCCCTCCCCATAGGATAGGTCTGCCTCTGAAGATTATTACCAGAGATATTAATGCTCACATAGCTCATGTTATCTAGTTAAGAATATTAGAATTAGTTTCTGGTGACGAAGATAGATAACAACATAAGCTTAGACTGGCACTCCAACAAGCAAGGGGAGAAAAGCTTCGAATCAAATTCAGTTTATGTTAACTTTATCTCAAATTCACACAAGTGGACAAACTACTTCCAAGAACTTAGTTCATCCACATGAAAGCCAAAACGGGACAAAACTGATGTTTTTACGTTTTGATGTTTTTACACTCTGAATGTAAAAGACTCAAATAAGTAATCACATCATAATAATGCTAAACTACAAACAAGGATAGTGAAAGACCACACATTCTGAATGGAGGTTCTATTAGTTCGTAAGAGTAGAAAAAAGTAAATGTCCAGAACAGTATGATATATCAGACAGCAAAACCAAGAAAAGCTCATGGAAGTTACCATAACAAACTCGACAAAACCTATACGAGTAGTATGATGATAGTCACCAAGTAACCTCAGGCGCTTAACCTGCATTAGAGAAGAAAACCGCATAGAGTAAGTACCTTAACTAGGACAAGCACTTGCAGAAGAGTTAGGTGAGAAGCTACAAACCTCTCCACAAAAGTATTCAAAAAAGAGCTTGACATCTGCTTGAGTAACCTATTTCATACAAATGAACAAGTCATAAAGCAATATCTCCATAGATGCTCTTCAACCATGCGAAACAATGATTACAAACCCAAAATTACCTTTTTATCAATGTTTGTACAGTATATAGTTCTTGCACACATCTCCCTTTCATCTTCAGACTACATATCCACGCCGAAGGTAAAAAAAAAAATCAGTATTAGCAACAGAGAGGTATCCATTCATCGCCCTTAACAGCAATTTTGCAAAAAGGAACAACAACATTCCTAATGAAATCCAACAAGTGGGTTTGGGGAGGGAAGAGTGTACGCAGACCTTTGTCTCTACCTTGTGGAGGTAGAGAGGCAGTTTTACAAATAGGAAATACCAAAAATATACACAAATTCTCACCCTTGGAAGAAATGTTGGATTAACTGGTGCAATTGCAGTTTTAGAAGGAAGCACTCTCACAGGGTAAAACCCTAGCATAGTTCCTGCAAGACTCAGAGCAGTCCTTGCACCTTCTGCAGACCATACATGGGACAATGTCACCGTTAGATAACAAGATCTTTAACCAGAAATGAAAAATGTCAAACCAAAGATTATGGTTCAATATACCTTCATCAGTAAATTCAATAAAGGCGAAACGGAGTACAGAATTGGGGTCTCCACATATGCGACAGTCAACCACCTTCAGCACATGAAGGATAAAACAGATTATGGCAACATAATATTTCATAAACATTTTTAAAATGCTGTAAATTATGATTTAATGTGGAAGCACGACCGAACAGGAAACATATTCACCTGCCCACAAGTAAGAAAGAGTGTAGCAAGTTGCTCTTCAGTCACCTACACAAAATAAGAACAATAAGTCCCCGAAAAAAGATAAAGGTGAACCAATGAATAAATAATGAACAAGTACCCAGTGCCCTGAATATCCCTCTTTTTAGTACCTGTTGATCAACTTCAGACACATAAACTGTCCTCCTTATAACATCTTCACGTTGGGCCATGCTTGTCCGGACATTTGTCCGTCTCCTACCAAGACCATAGCCATTTCTCTTCTGCTATTGCATTTCAACCAGAATTGTTAGCCAGGACTCCATGACAGTGATCACAAACAAGGTTACAAAAGGTGAGAGACGATAAATTTGTCTTTTTTTTAGACAATAGGGGCAGAAGGAAACATCAATATTCCCTATTTTAGACCTCAATAACTGTATCCTCCTCAATATATGTTCTTGCATGATATAGTACCAATTATGAAATTTCCTACCTTAAGTTATGGATTACATTTAACATACATAAGGCAACTGAACTGTCTTCCAGTAGCTACTAAATAAAAAAATGATAAATTAGGAAAGTGAAAAAGTGCTGAGATAGATACCTTTCTGTTGAAATTTCCATCGCTGAGTCCAGCTTGCATTACAAAATTGAAAGCATCAAACCCAAATTGTTCTCCACCAGGAGAGATTGGCACTACTCCGTGGTTGCTAGAGAGTGAAGGAGGCACAAACTCTTCAGCCATGGGGTTCAATTTGGAAAGCATTTCCTCCAAATCCCTCATCTCCTTCTTAAACCCTTCCCCATCTTCATCCTCATCAACAACCCCTCCATTTCTTCTCAAATCAACACCGTTCATTTTCTGATGCTGAGTCTGAAAATTATGCTGACTCATCACTCCATTGCCGTTGATGCTTTGTTTCTGCTGTTGAAAAACACCCATTTGAGGCTTATGCTGCAAACTCGTTTTCTGGGGTTGATGATCAACAGACATCATTTGAATATCCTGATCACTGGGTATCGTTGACCGTGGCGCACCGTTCTGATCGACGGCAGCGGAATCATTCTTTACAGCACTATCGTCCGTCCGATTCAAGGAGCCATTCTCATCCACGGCCATGATTGTTCCTTCAGCAACAACTATGTATCACAGTACCCAAGACTGCTCCTTTTTCTCCTTCTTCTTTAACCCTTTTTCCCAAATTCGGGTTCTGTGAAAAAGCAAAACAGAAAAAAGATCAGTCCTGTCATTCCCAATATATCCACAATATGAGCCAATAGAATTTTCAGGGCAAAAAAATTGGAAATCAATAATTGTACCTGATACTCTAAATGGTCTCCATTAATCAAAAAAACAAAACCCAAACTCAAAGATCGTGAGCTGGGAGGAATTAAAGAAGAGCAAAAACAGGGCAAGACTTTTCTTTTTCTTTGGAGTGATGTATTATTTTACTGAGTCTACACAAAAAGGATAATACTATGACGAGAGAGGGAGAAAAAAATGAAAATAGGAGAAATAGTAGAGGATCGAGTATCCACTATGGAGTATTTAGTAGGTTGTGTTTGGTTATGTCCGTGGAAATAAGTGAATAGTTGTTCTGATCGCGGTGTTTAGGTTAGCTTTCGTATATCTTAATAATTTCATGACATATTTGTTAATTATCACCAATAATAGGCATTTGTAACTTTGTCAATCAAGATTATGACATATGAGAAGAATCATCTGATCGACCTCAGATTTCTCAACCTCTTTATTGACTAGTAGCTCATACACATGGATATAGTTATACATGTATTAATATTATAAAGATTAGTTATTATGAAATTTAATTTTATGCACATATACGTATATTAGTTATTCTATTTTCTACATAAACTATTTTCTAACTTAGATATGTATCAGTTACGTATATTTCTAAATAAATTATTTTCTAACTTAGATATGTATCAGTTATGCATATTTCTAAATTGCAATTAAATATCGTATTAATGTAAATAACTTATTTCTTATTTACTTACCAAACATTGTCCTATTCAACTTACTTAAGACTTTAAGAGGTCGTTTGATACTTTCTCTGTGCCAAAATAAATATCACAACAACAAAAAATTAACATTTGAGTATTAGATGAGAATGATTCAGTAAACTATATATTATATTTATTAACTTCTTTAATGGGCATGATTTTTGCTAAGTTTGAAAATGGAGGGAGTATAAAGATCAAGTAATATGAAATAAACGAAGTATATGAGATCAATATAATAATTTTATGATAAAATTTGAAATTAATTTTATTTCATATTTAATTCAAAATATTAACTAATTTATAAATAATTTTATACTAAAATAATGAAACTAATTACTTCATATAAAAAAAACGTCCTATCTTACTTCATGGAATATACCGGAATATCCCACTATTGCACCAAACAACCCCAAATATAGAGAACAACACAGATAATAAGAAATACTTAACAATTTTACCTTTTTAACTAAGGACGTATCAAAATATTTTTTTTGAATTTTATAATTTTAAATATATTTAGTGATATATAAAAATTATAATAATTAAAATATAAAATTTTATATAAATGTATATATAAAAGTATTCAGATTTTACTAAAATATCTATAAAAGATAATAGAACATATAAACTGAATCATAATTAAAAAAAAAAGAGAAAATACATAAAAACCCCCCGAACTTGGCACGAAAACTTACTTTAGTACTTAAACTTTACAGGTAATTATTTACCCCCCTAATCTCTTTTCAAGTGAATTTAATATCACCCTAAAATTATAATACCAGTCTCACAATGGCAAGTGCATTTCACACGCGCCATGTCATTGATATGTCAGCGCCACATCATTGCCACATCAGTACCACGTAGACATTATTTAATTTTTACTTTTTTAATTCATTTTTTTTGTTTCTTTTTATTTATTCATAATTTTAGAAAGCAAAAAAAATTCAAAAAATAAGAGCCATGTTCCTCAACTCAATCACGATTGCAATTGAACAAATTCGATCACAATTGAAAGATTGATCCAAAATGTCAAAATCATTCTCACAAAAACACATTCAATTTTTAATGACTGAAAATTTAATTTGAAATTAAGAAATTATAATTTTTCCATTAAAAAGAGCTTCAAGTTCATCACATTCAAACACTACCATAAATAATAATTTTGAAGCAAGAACAAATTGTTGGCTTTCTATTTTTTCCCTATTCGTCACACCCTTTTACGGATCCAAAGGAAATGGAGGTGGGGTGGGGCAGTTCAAAGAAAGAGAAAGAAGATGGAAAGTTCAATGAAGAAGAAGAAGAAAAAGGCGATGCAGTGGTGATTGAGGCTGCAAATCTGAAGAGAAAAAAAGAGGGTGAGGCTTCTAAGAGGAGAAATAGGGTCGAGATGGGGGTTTCGAAGAAGGAGAAATTAAAGAGGTGGGGGGTTCAACGAAGAAGAAAGAGGTGGTGCAAATGGTGGTTGAAGGTGAGAGGGGTGGTGGGGTGTGAGGAAGATGAAGGAAAAAAAGATTATTGGCTAAAAAGAAAAAAATGGGGCCCACTTATTCTTTTTCTATTTAATTTTTGATATTTACACGCAGTAAATTTTTTGACTTGCCACGTCAGCTGTTTGGGTGATATTAAATTCACTTTAAAAGAGATAAGGGGGGTAAATAATTACCCGTAAAGTTTAAGTACTAAAGTAAGTTTTCGTGCCAAGTTTAGGGGGGTTTTTTATGTATTTTCCCTAAAAAAAATCATTTAGATATGTTTCGTGATAGACACATGACATATCAATTTTATCATCATCATGTGAGTTACAATTCAATGATAAAATATGCACTATCAATTACTTTACATGTTATTTTTCTATATAAACCATGTATTAATTTTTCGATAATGTGTGTGTATATATATATATATATATGTATATATATAACACTATCTGGTTTTAGAAAATTACAATACAAGCACGAAAAATAAAAACTAAAAATGAAGGAAAATAATAACTACATCAAAAATTCATTCTTATGCACGAGTTTTTCGTTTACTTTTAAAACCACTAGGATATATTTTCTAAAATAGCATAAAGTCACTGTAATTATTAAATTTTTATTTTTATATTTCAAATCTCGTAGGAAAATTCTTACAGTTACACCATAGCCACAAAAATTGTCAATAAGGCCCACGTTTAATTATAGAAGATAAATGAAATCATTTACATGTGATTATATTAATTAAAATAATACAAACAATAAACGTGACTCTAGATACGTTTGCTCTTGTTTTGTGAATTGGTGTGCCCATTTGAAGCAACTTGTGAAATCCTAAACTCCCTTAGTTTAATATTAACAATTGATGTCTACTATACTATTTTAAGATGTCTAATAATATTTATCTATTTTATGAAATTAATGGATAATTTTACACTTTGTTCCTAATTTATCCTTATCGTTAATTATAGTAATTTCTATATTTCATTTTTTAAGACATTATATTTATTATATTTAAAAAGTGATACAGTAAAATTACCTTTCTATTTATAATTTCTTAAGAATGTACAAAGTCAATAAGGGGATAGTATGGTCGAACAAAGGATAACAAACGATCTCTAGCGCATAAAATGCACGTTTAAAGTACTAATGAAATATGATATTATTAATATAATATTTCACTTTCAACCAAATAGATGCACGTTTAAACCGCAAAGCAAGCTACAACCAATATTCTTCTATGAAGTTTATTTATAAAAAGAAAATTTCATAAATAACAAAGACACTAACTTAATACTCCCTCTGTCCCTTTTTAGTTATTCACTTTAGAAATGGCACACAGATTAATGCAACAATGATTAGCACAGTGAAGTTACAATTTTACCCTTATGACAACTTTTCACTTCAAAATTACAACCACTTATTTGAATTCAAGTGAAATAAATTGGAGGGAAACAACATACACTTTTACAATTTTCAAGAAGTGTAAATAAGGGTATAATAGGAAAAAATTTGTTGTCCTTTCTTGATTTGTCAAAATGGACAACTAAATAGGGACAACTAAAAAAGGAAATATGGACAAGTAAATAGGGACGGAGGGAGTATGACTCTTTAGCTACAGTTTGTCTAATTATATTTCATTGATATAGTTTTGTTTGTTAAAGGTATTTTTGTTTGTATAGTTCACTTGTCATTTGTATAATCTAATTGTCAATATACAAATAGATTAAGTATATACAATTTTTGTATTTATACGTTTAAGAATTTGTCAAAACTTATACTAATCAAATGTATCAACGAGATAATTATATACAAGCTAGGATAAGCATATACAAATTCTAGATCTATACAATTAGGAAAATTCTAGATTTATACAATTAGGACCAAATTTTACAAAATTTTGAATTTATACAATTAAGAGTTGAATTATACAAATTCTTATCTCGTGATATCTCTTGGGTGCATAATAAATAATAATTGCTAATACGTTATAAGTATTCAAAAATTATTTTGTAAGAAAACTTTGTCCAATACTTTAATTTTTAAAATAATTAAAAATAACTTGATAAGCAAATTATGAATTATATTAAATAATATAACTACACATAGCTTAAAAGATAGTAAGAAAATACGGAAAAGGATCAAAATTGCCTTTGAATTATGCGAAATAGACCACTTATACCCTTCGTTACATTTTGGGATAAAAAATGCCCCTGCCGTTATCCTAAGAGACCACAAATACCCTCAAGAGTTAACACCCCAAAATTTTAGTGATATGGCAAGCCACGTGGGACTAAGTGCCCGTTTGAATTGACTTATTTTAGGTGTTTTTAAGCCAAAATAACTTTTAAGCAGTTTTGAAGTGTTTGAGTAAAGTTAAAAAGTGCTTATAAACACTTATTTTAAAGTCAAAATAATAAAAATAAGCCAAAAGTCATAAGTTATAAATTCTAACTCATGGCTTTTGACTTATAAGTCATAAGCCAAAAGCTAATCCAAACATGCCCTAATCCTTCCACCTAAGCATTGTCAACTAGGATTCACTACAAAATAACTAGACCTATAGCGGCAACAATAGCCGCCACAAAATCCTAGAAAGTCGTCACTAAAGGTTTTTTAACAATAAATTCTGATTTGTGTGTTTTTTCTTCATTGTTTTAAAAAAACCAAAAATGATATCGATTAAGGAGGAGTTTGAAGACACTATATGTTTTATTTTTATATCATATGTAAATGTATAAAATGTACGATGATGCATTATTTAGTAGGAGATTTGAATTGAGAAATAATTTTGATGATTTTCGTAATAATATTGGATGTTTTTAATGTTAATAGTCCAAGTTATTTATTTTAGAATATTAGGTTGCAATCGAAAATTAATTATCATATTATTTTGTTGAAAAAATAGGTTTTACTAGCGAATGGTTGTTGCAACTTTAGTCGCCACTAAAAAACACTCATAATCTTTAGTGACAATATTTTGGGATTTTGTGGCGACTATTGTCGCCGCTAAAGGTCTAGTTCTTTTGTAGTGAATCTTAGTTGACAACACTTAGGTGGAAGGATTAGTCCCACGTGGCTTGCCATGTCACTAAAAATTTGAGGTGTTAACTTTTGAGGGTATTTGTGGTCTCTTGGAATAAAGGCAGGGGCATTTTTTATCCCAAAATGTAACGAAAGATATAAATGATCTATTTCGTATAATTTAAAGACAATTTTAACCCTTTTCCGAAAAAAATATATACGTGAAAGGTACATATCTTAAACATTTTATATTTTTTTGTCAATTTGTCATAGCATTTAGTGCGAGTAAATTTTGGAATGACATTGCAAATTGCAGCATGAATCATGTGCGTGGCAATCACATCACAAAAATTTAAAAAAATGAAAGTATGTGGGACTAATACTTCCGTCGTTTTCATTGGTTAGATTTTCTTTCTTTATTTAACTTCTAGCAAAATAATGTCACATTTATATTGAGCCATTGCAACACTTTATATCGAAAAGATTTAAGAATATTTTGATATATTACAAATACTTTTATTATTCATAAAAAAATTATTAAATATATTATTATTATTATTATTACATATCTCTTTAATATAATATTATAAAGTTTAAAAACTAAAAGTTATTACTTTATGTCAAGTGACAAATTGAAATAACGAAATACTATTTTGATTGGACCACGTGTAATGAGTACCTATCAACCAATGGAGAGAGACACATAACTTTTACTCGCTTACACAGGTCTTCCACGTGTTAGTTGATTTCGTCCTGTTTCATAAAGTAAAAATAACAATGGAGCGAAGCAAATGCGGGATAGAGTGAGTTTTATCTTTTGTTGGGTGGTAAGTCTCAGTGGCGGATCTATGAAGGGCTGTGGGGGTGCTACGCCACCCTAGAACTTCGACGGAAACTCTATATATACATAGATATATACATATAATATTTATATAAATATAAAGTGTGTCACTCACAGAACAAAATTGGCTTGTGCTGCCACGGTAGGAGGGCAACTAGAAGGCTGATGTTGCGGGTTTGAATCTCATTTGTACCTATTTTTTTGAGAAATTTGCTGCATACGGTTTTTAAGAAAAAAAAAAAAGCTTCAAGCACGTTTTTTTAAGGAAAAACAACTGGCACAATTTTTATATTTTTTATAATTATTATCGATAAGTCTATTTGGCATCCACGAACTCTAAATTCTGGATCCGTCACTGGTAAGTCTTAACTTTATGCCGTGAGCAAGACGGATTGAATTTTTTGTTAAAAAATTGTGTCTGTGGGGGGGGGCGCAAGGTGTAGCCGTGTAGCTGGCAAGTCGCAGAAATTTTCCAAACTTCCTCCCAAAAATCAAAATATATCTTTTGTGCTTTCTTTCATTAGTTTAGTAGACGTATAAAAATCTTATTTTATATCACATATATAACTTCCATTTTATATTAATCCGATGTATAGCATTAATTTTTTGCTTAAGTTATCTGCGGCCTCTTAAAATTGTTCGCATAATTCATTTAGATACCTCAACTAAGACTCTTACCTATTAGACACTTTAATATTAATGAATATTTATCTATTGAACATAAAATGACAACTAGCATTAAAAATATTGTGCGTGTAATTCACACATATTATCTTGACAAAATCACGAATAAAATTACGACACGTAACACATGTGACCATAATTTTAATTTTGAAAAATAAAAATAATTTTCAGCCTTTAATAATATAGAAAATTAAATTGACAAAAAAAAAATTTCTCCCCAACTCCCACCTAACCCCCCACCCCATCTAACCTATTGCCCTTTCTCCTTCGTCTTCTTCTCTGTCACTCCGCCATCGCCATTCACCATCGATTTTCCGGCGATAACAAAAAAAAAATATCTCCCCCACCCCTTCCTGAATACACCCACCAAATTCTTTCCTCTTTCTTTTTCTTCTCGTGTTACTCAAAATAAGAATAATCGACATCGATAAATTATTTCAAAATTGAAAACGAAGAGAAATCAGAATTATAGCAAAAAAATTATAACTTTTTAATAAGTTTAATGAATGGTGATGGTTGCTCGATCGGAGTTATTGAAANTCTAACCTATTGCCCTTTCTCCTTCGTCTTCTTCTCTGTCACTCCGCCATCGCCATTCACCATCGATTTTCCGGCGATAACAAAAAAAAAATATCTCCCCCACCCCTTCCTGAATACACCCACCAAATTCTTTCCTCTTTCTTTTTCTTCTCGTGTTACTCAAAATAAGAATAATCGACATCGATAAATTATTTCAAAATTGAAAACGAAGAGAAATCAGAATTATAGCAAAAAAATTATAACTTTTTAATAAGTTTAATGAATGGTGATGGTTGCTCGATCGGAGTTATTGAAAATAAAGATGCACAAATATTGGTCGACTTTTTAACTCCAATGGTCGATTTTTTTTCTTCTTCTTGCAAATTCAACAGACAGTTTGTTTGCAAATTTAGCAGGCAGTTTGTTTACCAAAAATGAAGAAAAAAAAAAGCCAAAACAAAAGACAGAGAAATGTAAAGTCTTGAAAATGATGGGTTGAAGAAGAAGAGGACTTGTACATGGGTGTGAGGGTGGTTTTTTTTTTATGAATTAAAAGATTAATATTTAATTAAATTAATTTTTCATTTATTTAGTCAATGTGTGCCAAGTGTCAAGAAAGTAGGTACAAGTTTACTTTTAAAAAATTAAAAAAAATGTATTCACGCGCTCATCAGCAGTGATATACACTTATTTTGTCATATCAGCGTTTTGTGTTTAATAGGTACATGTCTTGAATAATTTAGGTGTTCAATAGGTACAAGTCTTAGTTCAGGTGTCCAAGTGAATTATGCGGACAACTTTAAGGGGTCGTAGATGACTTAAGCCTTAATTTTTATATCAATCTAATTTTATATTTCATGTTCAACTGTGTCCTACATAGCCAAACAAAATATTGATTTGTGGGCTGGACCTGCTGAGGTCTGGCCCAGATTTTGTTATTTGCTTCTTTAGTTTCTCTTTAATATAATAAGTATGTTTTTGGCCAAGAACTATTTTGATATATATGGGAAAATTTCATAAATAGCTACCGTAAAAAAATAAGGAAAAATTACAGAAATCCCACATTTTAGTTTATTTATTACCATTATCCCCTATAAGTTTTACAAATCTCTAAAATCCCTCATTTTCGCGCATCAGATTAGTGTATCTCGCGCATCAGATTAATGTATCAACGGTTATATTATTGTATCTCGCGTATCAGATTAGTGTATCATGTATAAAATGTAATGTATCTTACTTAACGATTAATGTATCTCGCACATCAGATTAATGTATCAGCGCTTATATTATTGTATCCGTTTGAGGGATTTCTATAATTATAAGCTTTTAAGGAATAAATTGTAATTTTGCCTTAAAAGTATATGATTTATGTAATTTGCCCAAAAAATAATAGGCTTCCATAACTAGAGTTTGCATATTTATGCAACATTGCTATAATTTAAATAGCTAAAACGAATAGTTATATATATATATATAAATTGGAAGTATAACAAAAAGTAATATTAGTTTATTTCTTTTCCCCCAGAATTCATTTATTCACGACTCACGAGATAATTATAAATAAGTTCATATGAAACTAACAAGTTACTATTATAAATTAAATTATATTAATATATTAAAAATTATACACTTTTTTGTATACGTAAATTAATTCGATATCAATAACAATAGAGTTACCTCCGTGCTTGATTATAAATGTTATTCCCTTTGTCCCAATGTGAAATATTTCATTTTTCGAAAGTCAAACAATTTAAGTTTAACTGAAAATTTGTTCATGAAATCTTTAAATTTTTAAAAATGAAATTTCTATATTAGTAAACTACATAAAAAGTAATATAAGTCACAGTAATTGACAATTCAAAATATCTAAAAGATATATAACAATTTACAATAAAAAATAAACTTGTTTGAATATGAACATTCGAAATGTGTCACAATTAGGAGAGAGGAAGTAATTGAGTAAATTCACTTGTTGCATGCCAATTGCCAAGCGGTGAAGATGTTAATAGTTGTACACATTACACAATGGTGCAATCATCAATTTTCCTAAGTATATTTTGAGGTGTTCAAGATTTAATATAATTTTATTCAACTTATATATATATATGATATAATTTTTTTTCCATATAAGGTTAAATTGATCATCGTTTTATTAATTACAATTCCGCCCCTCCCATAATTGTATGATAAATTAATAAGTAGCCTATACTTTTAAAAAGAGCCAGACTAAAGTTGGTGGTTTAGAAAGGCCGTGTTAGGTTAAGTGAGACTTTATGCAAAGCTTATAGTTATAAACTAATATGGTTGTTAATTTTATTACTAACATAATCGAAAAAGGATGCAAAGAATCATAATAATGAATAATCACAAGAGTCAAGAGTAGTTTTCTCATCCCAATTATTATTTTGTCTGTAGTTTGGCGTGCACTAAAGCACGATTATTGCATGCACCAATATTCTTTATTATGAAGGATCCACCAAACCCTGCAATAATTAGTCATATATCCTAGCATTAATATTATCATAATTATACTAATTATTCCCTCGGTTTTGTATTGCTTTTAATGCTTATTGATCTGTCACATCTCTTTATTTTTTTAATTAAAAGTATATTTTATTAAATTAGTCTTATTAATAATGTGTTGAAACTTTAATATTAAGAGCAATACTGAAAGAAAAATAAATCTTGATAAGCGAAAATAAACAAGTATTCCCTCATTACATCTGACTCGTGTTAACCTGACATGTTCCTTGAAAAAAAAAAAAATGTACATTTTACAAAACTAACTTTATTATGTTAAAGAATGACAAAAGTCCTACATCGGTGGTTAATGAGATGGGTGGACTCCTTATAAGGCTTGGGCAATCCTCCTCCCTTTGAGCCAACTTTTGGGGTGTGAGTTAAGCTTAAGACCTAATTTAATGGTATCAGAGCAGGGCCCGTCTCACACAATGTTGGGGCCCTCAAAATCAAAATTGCCACGCACCAGATGCTAAGCACTGGGTGTGAGGTGGGGTGTTAAAGAATGACAAAAGTCCCACATCGGTGGTTAATGAGATGGGTGGACTCCTTATAAGGCTTGGACAATCATCCTCCCTTTGAGTTAGCTTTTGGGGTCTGAGTTAGGCCCAAGACCTAATTTAACATATTAATACTAATATTTTGGAACTATAAATATGGTTACTATTACCTTATAAGAAAAAAGTAATAATTCTCTTAATTTTCTAAATTAAATAAGTAAAATTAAAATATTTAATTTTGATATAGAAGCTAGGAAAATGGAACAGAGCAAGTAAAAGGAAATATACTATATATTTTTTATGTTTAGTGCGCCACCAATCTTATAATACTTTCTCCTGTGATTCTTATAGAAATTGGTAAATCATTTATTATTTTCTTCGGTCATTTTTATGTGTTTAATATATTAAAAATAATTTTTATTTTAACATATTAAATAAAAAATATTTTGCTTTCCTGTTTCAACCTTAAGGTGAATTATCTATTGATATCTAAATCGTTTCATAAGTCCTTTAATTTGTAACTACTCACCAGGAATATATATGAGCTAAATATATACTTGTTTATTATTTTTAATAAGAGTATAAAATCTACTATGGACAATTAAATATGAGTGAAGAGCGTTATATAAATAAGAGAAAAAGGTCTAAAATATATCTGAATTTTGATCGAAATTGTTGTAACAATATAAAATTTTGGGCAGGACCTATTACCTCCTGCACTATTTAATACTGTATTTTAAAGATATATAAGTGCCTAGTTGGACAAGTTACTATTTATAATGATGTAATATTTATGATTTCATGTGAGCACATATATATCTTTAAAATACACTATTAAATAGTGCAGGGGTAATAGGTCCTGTCCAAAGTTTGGGATTGCTACAACAATTTCGGTCAGAGTTCATATATATCTTGAACCCTTTTCCCTATAAATAATTGCATCATCATTCTAGTGCAATACTAAAAGATTAAAATTTAGTGATAGATAAATTTGTTGATAAACAACAAAATGAGTAGTTAATTTAACCCTATTTAGTGACAAATTATCAAAAAAAAATCGATTAGCTATATGCAATTAAGCAGCAGATTAAAAATAAAATTCATAACTATTTTTTTTTTATAATGGTTTGTACTTTTGTTAATGTCCACAATAATTTAACAAGCCAAAAATGGATTTATTGGGGATTATTAGACAGCAACATGGGAGGGAAATCATTAAAATATTGCACCAAACACGGAAGAACACATGCATAAATATGACGATACCCTATATTTGATTCAAATAATTTTAATGGCTCGTTAAGAAAAACACTCCTTATTTGAAGTATATTTTTAATTTTGAGACTCAAATATACACAATATCGACAATTAAGAGTGAAGAGACATCAATTTTTTTATGGTTTTGAGGGGGTCATTGATCGTTAAGAAGAATATTCAGAAAGATGTGTCCAAATATAAAATTCTGAATAAAATAATAGCAAGTCGTAAAAGTATTATTTTTAAAGACAAACATATTTTTATTACTTAATCCATGTATATAAAATATATTTCATATATATTGTAGTACTCACTGTTTTATTTTATTTTAAAGTCACCATCACCAACAAGAACAAGTAGGAGACAATTTGTCAACGCATTTTATGCCTCCAATGATATAAAACCTTATTGATTTTGTATAGCAAGACTTTGTGTGAAAGACAACTTTTTATATGCATCTATGAACACCATAAATAAACTCACTTAAATATACTTAGAAAAAAAATTAAAAAAACTTTTTCTTTCTTGTCTCTTTACACTTTTTATCTATTTTCTTACTTATGAATATAATTTATTATAATATAAAAAATAAAATAAAAATATATATATAATTTATTATAATATATTATTTTTGCTTAGTTTTATAACATTATCCAATTTTTGTATACATAGAATTTCCTCCACTCTACATGTATAAGAAGGAAGGCCCAAGCAAGTAGGATTGTTTGATGGACCAGGATTTACTTGGAAGTTTGTTGGGCTTGTATTGTTTATCTGCTTAAAAAATGGGCCAGTAATGCTGATATAATATTTTAAAGGAAATTCTTTTATAAATATACAATAGAGTAATTTAAATTGCACTAAATATAATCAAGTTTTTATTTATATAAAAATAGCCTAAAATTAGTGATACATACAGTAAAATTATTTTTGACCACATGGTTAATGTATATGTAGTATATTGATACGATATATAATGTATCAATATTGTATAAATAATGTATACTTCGTGTATAAATTATACATAACTATATACCAGATATGTAATACATCTATATACATTGTTGATACAATAAATTATACATTGAATGCTGACTTCTTTTTTTTTCAGTCGCAACTAACTCAAATCTCCTCTAAACAGTTCCAAATTAGATACAGTTTCCTCTCGATATTTCAATTTTTTAAAAATATATTATTCACTCAAAAGGATTCACGTTTGCGACAAATCTACCTCGTGATATACTTGTTAATTATGCATGTTATGAGAACTACAAAATCGTGAATCTATAAATTTTTAAAGAAGTGGTTTCATGATAATCAACTCGCGAACATTTCATTAAAAGATAACCATTACCTCAAGAAGTTAATTATCACTAAATAAGCAAAAACTATTATTATTTTTACATGATTTGTACTGCACCACTAGAGATGAGTTCCATGGAATAATTCATTTGCAAACTCTTTACTGCCATCTAGATAATCCAAGAAATATTTTACGGGATATAAAAAGATACATTTTTGAAAGAGTTAAAAGAATCACATGAAAGAGGGGCTAAAGGGTAGAGACAAAAAAAAACAAATAAGACTACATGAATAATGAACTAATAATTGGGCTAAGTTTGATTAGTATAGTGACAATTGAGTAGTAAACTTGTCACGATCTCGATCGTTGTGATTGACACCCACATTAATCCTCCGGTGGGAGAACCATTAATACTAATTAGTTAACCCGAGAACTACACAACTTAATCAAAACTTAGTCATTTAAAGATACGGAAGCAAGTTTAAATGCAAGAGTCAAGTAGAGTTCCCATAAACTCCAATAGATCTAACAAAACACTGCGGAAATTACTACTTAGAACCTGAAAGTCAATGTACCAAAACTTTAACAAGAAATCATAAGTCTAAAGGAAATGGGTACAACCCAATTAAACACAAGAAATCTAAAGCACTAGTCTAAGTCTGAAGATGTGGACATAATTAACACAAAGAGAACTCATGACAGCCTAGAAGAACTGGCTCACCCTTAAATTCGAGTCGATCACTGGTCTTCTAAACGAGGTCAGTCAGTAGCTACTTGAAGATACTTACGAACAACGTACAATTTCACAATCTCAAAGATATATAGACATGTCAAGTCATTGGTCCTCTCACGGAAATCATACCCAAACTGTTAGTGTACTGATACGTGGTACCTGATCCAAGTTAGTGTGTCGGACGTGACACCCGATCCAAGTTAGTGTGTTAAAACATAACACCCGATCCATTCAACAAGCCACAATCACAATCACAATGTACATTCTCATAATCATACAATCAAGTCATGATTCATGGCATACAATTATTCAATCATCTTTATTTACAAATGGTGTGATTAATAATGCAACATTCACATACATATATGCATTACAATGAAGTAATTACTAACATACATCACACCAACATGAAATCACAACTATCACCTACCTCGAACAAAGCTTGAACCCTCCTAAGAAACTTGACAAACAATTAACATAGCACGGGGATCAATAAACGATGGCTAATTACCCGAATTACAATCAACACTATCAACCCTAAGCCAAACCCATGATCCCAATACCCAAAATAGGGCTTTTTCCACCATCCAAATAGCTCTAAAACCTTCCCCTATCAATAATTACCTATGAATTTACATTATACGGATCGAAAAACGGATTCGGGGAGTAAAAACCTTACCTTTAGCCTCAAGAATGGTGAAAAACTGCCAAGAAGTAGCCCTGCTTCGTCTCATAACTCTTAAGAACGAAATTTGCAGAATAATGACCTTTTTGGGGTTTATTTCCGACTTAATTCGCGATTGGCCCGCTATGACGGTCCCCATCCCGCCACAGCGTCCCCACCCTGGCGGCTTACACGGAACCAGTGAGCAGGATTAAGAGTTTCAAACCCCCATTTCACAACACACATTCACCCCATGACACTCAGAAACTATCCTCTCGCGCTAAAATCAATTTCGGGAGTTCTACTTGCTCGAATTCAATTCCGTAAAGTCGTACGATTTTCTTAACGTCTTAACTATCCACTCATGCGATCAAATTCATTATTAGATCTTTCATTTGTTACCAGATTTCCTTAGACCTTACTAACTCCGATTTCGTCCAAATCTAGACTAGGTTGGAAAATTCCAAGTTTATCAAAAAGTTTTCCGGCCCAAAAAATTTCCCCGTTTACTTTTCTATAACGACGGGAATAGATCGTTACAAAACTAATAATTTGACTAATTTTGGTTAGTAAGATGATCTAATTATCATTCTTTTTTATTTTTGTTTAATCAATTCTGAATGGAGATGTGTGTAGAAGAAATAATGTATTGATAAATATAGTCTTTTTGAAAGTCAAGGGAGCCATTAGCCCTTAACAATTTAGTTCAGTTCTAATAACCTTTACACTATTTTCTTACTATTTTTTACCCCCTTTATTTACATTATATCAAATAATTTAATCAATAGTTAAAATCAAAGTATTTATCATTTAACTATGCCATAAAAGCGAGATAGGGTAGTACACCAATTTGCTTCTGAGGTGTTTTAGCTTGTATTAGTAATATGATGGTTTTAATTGTGCTAATATTAATTATGTTAAAATCATTCTTATACATTTTATTATTTAATAGAGGTGTGTTTTTAAAAATCTACTTACATAAGTTCATTCGCAAATATAGTGAAATATATGTGGAGAAAATGTTTTAAAAGACAATTGTGTTTAATCATATTTATGCATGAATTGAAAATTCATGTATTGTTAAGGGCAAACACTATAAATTTCATTAGTTTAAGATCTAATTATGTGTTTTTTCATGAGGTTTTGAAATTATTATTTGTGCCAAATTTTGATATTTAAATACATTTATCTAGTGCGTTCATATTCACGTATCCCAGATAATAAGATCATTTTTTGTGTAATTTGTTTTAGATGCATTCTATCCAACTAGATATACATGTACCTGTAATACATTAATTCTCTCATTCTTTCTTTTCTATTAGGGGTGGCAAATGGGTGGATTGGATCTGATTCAAATGGATTGAATATGGATTGAGTTAAAATAGATTGGATTGTTGGGTTTAGGATCTTTTTTCCCTTCCTATGTGGATAAATAAAAGTCTTATTAGGACTAGCCCACTTTAGTCCATAACCCAAAATATTATGTGGCATATATAAGGCTTGTTTGGTCTTATTTTCAGAAACACAAGAGAGAAAAATCAAGAGAGTTTCGTTTTAGAGATTGAGAGAAAAAGAGAAAAATTCCGTTTTTGCTTCTGGAAATTTTCTGCTCAGGCAGTCCGCTTCAGACAGAGTTTGCCGCTTCGTTAACCGTTGGATCGTGCTCAAATTTGAACTGGGAGTTCTAAGCATCTGGTTCTTGCAATTCAATGGTGAAGATCGGATTTGGAGGTCTGTAGCTTCTGATTTTGGGGGGTGAACAGTAGCGCGTTTTTGGGTGAAATCTCTTCTTTAATTCTCTAGTTTTTGTGCAATGTTGATTTGTTGTTGCTCGTTGTTTGGCACTTGTTTTGTGGCCAATTTTGGAGAACAATTTTGTAACTCTTGGTGTTTATAGTGGAGCTTTTGGTCCTGTGATTTTTTACTCTTCACATCGAAGGGTTTTCCACGTAAATCGTTGTGTCTTGTGTGATTGGGTTATTCTTATCTTGTTGATTTAGTTTGATTGATATACTTGCTGTCCATTCTTCATATTGCTTGATTTGGTTTGTCTTCTCTTGGTTCAAATTGAAAGGGAAAGTTTAGATTTGGGTATTATTCCGCTGGTATCTTGTCTGACATTCTTGTTAGTGTCTTGTCTTTCCCAACATTACAATCTATCCATATAAAATATGGGTAAATATGATTTGAGTAAAATGATTGCAACCCACTTTAATCTTCTAAAGCCAAAAAATATTAAATCAAAGCTACGTACCTCAACCCTTACCATCACACCCTACTCCATATCACCCCACCCCTGTAACCCCCCTCCTCCCCCAAAAAATAATTTAAAAGACTTTTTTTGTGAAAAAAAATTTGGCAACCCCACCATCACCTCCAAAAAAAATTCAAAAAAACTTTTTTTCTCCGGAAAAATAAAATTTTTATTATTTTTTTAAAATATATTTTTTGCCAACCCTACCTCTCCCCCACCCCCACCTACCCCCACCCAAAAAAAAAATATTTTTTTTCGGAAAAATAAAAAAAATATATTTTTTTAAAAATATATTTTTTGCCAACCCTAGCCCTCCCCCCACCCCTAACCATGTACCTCCCACCCCAAAAAAAATTAAAAACTTTTTTTTGAAAAAATAAAAAATTTTAATTTTGCCAACCCTACCCCCACCCCCACCCAAGGACACCTCCCACCCACACACAAAAAAGTTTTATAAAAAATTTCAATTTTTTTTTGCCCCCACTACCACATCCACCCCCATCGCCATCCCCAGTTTTTTATATTTTATTTTCAAAATAAATAGTGCAATTAGGGATTTTTATGATAAGAGAGTGATATATGGGTATATATGGATTCTCATGTTTACCCATTTTGTCCATATTTGTATGAGCTTAAATAAGTTGATGCCCATATTTACGCATTTAAGAAAATATGAGTGATCCATTGAATTTAATATGGAAAAAATGGTTCCCTTTCATTTATATGAGTTGAAATTGCCATCCCTAGTTTCTATCTCGCTTGCCTCTCTCCTCCGTCGCTTGCCTTTCTCACTCGTCTCTCTTCCTATGTATCCGTAATTTTATAGTGCATATGACTTATAATTTGATATGAAATTATTAATTAGTGAGATCCTATATAATTATTTCAAACTATAGAAAAAATTAGTAAATATGGTAAGAATGTTTGTATAATTATTAGTTTTTTTTTTCAATTGTTAATCCCATGATTTGCCACGTAGTTGTAGAAAACATAATAAAATAAATGGATCATTTGGTAGTGTATATAAGAATAGAGTTGAATAATTGCATTAGTAGTGGTGATATTACTAATGTTGACATTAGTTATGACAAGACCATTTGCTCATATACAGTTTTTTTTTTTATGTATTAAAAATAATATGAATTGCATAATTTCTAAAAATAATTATTTGTTTACACAAATACCGTCCATAATACAACAAAAAGAATGTGTAAAAGATTTTGAGAGACAATTATATATTTAACCATGCTAGTACATTCATCAAAAACTCTTGCATTACTGACACCATAATTTATCATGTACTCCCTCTGTCCAATAATAGTCGTCCACTATTGACTTGGCACACCCCTTAATAAACTATAAATAAAAGGACAATTTTACTATATCACCCTTTGAATATACTTCCTCCGTCCCTAATTGCTTGTCCACTTTTCCTTTTTTAGTTGTCCTTAATTACTTGTCCATTTTGACAAATCAAGAAAGGACAAAATATTTTTACCTATTATACCCTCAATTAATTACTTCGAAAAAGGTAGAAATTTTTGAAAATCTTAAGTTTTTAATTCATCCACTTCATAATTAATAGGGGTAAAATGGTAAACTCACTATGTTAATAATTGCTTTCTTAATAGGTGTGTCAATTTAAAAGTGGACAAGTAATTAGGGACATAGGGAGTAATAAATACAATGACTTGAAAAATGTAATAGGAAAATGATTATAATTAATGATAAAGATAAATTAGGAACTAAGTGTAAAATTATTCATGGATTTCATAAAGTGGACACGTATTGTTGGACGTCAATTTTTAATAGGTGTTTGGCCATGCGATACCATATCACGATATGAAATCGTGAGATAGAATCAACGTTTGGACATGCAATTTTACGCTGATTCCATCTCATGATTCCATATCATGAGATGTGATTTCATATTCTCCAAAAACCATGATATGAGAATTCCATATCATGATTTGAGATATTTTTAATACAAAAATTGATCCACAAGTTTATATTTTGTTAAAACGACCCCACATTTATATCTACTAACCATTTTTTCATATGTAAATAAAATTTATAATTACATCATTACTTTTTAAATTTTATTATTCTTACCGACATAAAATTTATTATTCTCACCAACATATAGTCACTTTAACTCACATCAACTGATTGTTGAGTAATAAATTTGTTCTCTTCATTTACTCCAACACCTAATTTATTACTTCTACCATTTTGTATTTATTACAACTCAAAGTAACAACGTTGGTTCGTCTTCTCGGTCACATGATCGAGAAATGCAAGTTCGGCGTGAGGAAATTGTCCGTACTATGTGGGAGGATTATATTAAAAACTAGTACACTACAATTTATATTCAATTTTTTTTATTGAATTAAAGTTGGCTGAAACAATTACTTAAGTGGAGAACAAATAACTTTGTAATAATTTATTATGCAATTTTATAATTTTTTATTTATTTGGTAAGATTGAATAAACAATTGGGGTTTTTAAATAGTTTTACAACTTATGAGATTCTTATGTTTATGAGAAAATATACAACTCAAAAGTTCCATATCGCATGTCCAAACAAAACTTCAATTTCATCTCATAATTCCATATTATGATATCACATCATGATTTCATATCATGATACCATATCGCATGGATCAAACGGGCCGTTAGTATAGTGGACAAGTATTGTTGGACGGAGGGAGTATTAATTATGCATAACATATTACCAAATAAAGTACACAAAAAGTGAAAATTATACCAAATAAAATATTAAAAATACACAAAGCTAATCCATGCATTATTATTATAATACATCCTACCAAATAACATGTGTGTATCGGTCGATTCAATTTGATTTTATGTATTATCAATTCGGTTTTATCGATTTTTAAATATGCTAAACCAATATCGATTTTAAATTTATCAGTTTTGATCCTTAACGGTTGAGTTTTTCGATTTAACCAATAAAAAATGCTTCTGAAACAAATATATGACTTCTGTAATAATTTGACACGACAAGACAATAATGTAACTTTGCAAATGCTTTGTAACACCTCAAAAAAACTAGTAGGTGAAACTAGAGCTTTACGAGTGTGTTGTTGAATTTGATGTGGGATTTTATGTTGTTAAATGAGTTCCCGAGCTTAGGTTAAGGGGTTTAAGGGTTAAACGTCAAGGTACGACTCCCGAAGGACCAACCAAGACCTTAAAGCCTACCTCCCAAAGTTGTGGGCTACAGGTGTTACCTACCCCCCCTAAGGTCCATCCACGCCTCGTGGGGAGACTTNATCACATCATGATTCCATATCATGATACCATATCGCATGGATCAAACGGACCGTTAGTATAGTGGACAAGTATTGTTGGACGGAGGGAGTATTAATTATGCATAACATATTACCAAATAAAGTACACAAAAAGTGAAAATTATACCAAATAAAATATTGAAAATACACAAAGCTAATCCATGCATTATTATTATAATACATCCTACCAAATAACATGTGTGTATCGATCGATTCAATTTGATTTTATGTATTATCAATTCGGTTTTATCAATTTTTAAATATGCTAAACCAATACCGATTTTAGATTTATCAGTTTTGATCCTTAACGGTTGAGTTTTTCGATTTAACCAATAAAAAATGCTTCTGAAACAAATATATGACTTCTCTAATAATTTGACACGACAAGACAATAATGTAACTTTGCAAATGCTCTGTAACACCTCAAAAAAACTAGTAGGTGAAACTAGAGCTTTACGAGTGTGTTGTTGAGTTTGATGTGGGATTTTATGTTGTTAAATGAGTTCCCGAGCTTAGGTTAAGGGGTTTAAGGGTTAAACGTCAAGGTACGACTCCCAAAGGACCAACCAAGACCTTAAAGCCTACCTCCCAAAGCTCCCCAAAATTGTCCAAGTTGCCAAAAAGTTGTGGGCTACGGGTGTTACCTACCCCCCCTAAGGTCCATCCACGCCTCGTGGGGAGACTTCGTGAGTCCAGGGATGAGATGTCAAGTTGCAGACCTTACCCACGGACCTGCAGGACGGGGCGTGAGTGCTCCCACGGTCCGTGGGTCAAGGGGTGTGGATCACACTTAGGAATCTGCCTAGGCTCGGCTAATTAAGGGGCAATGTGGCAAATTCTTAGGGTGCTTAGTTAAGTTATGGTTCAGTCTGTTTTGATTATTTAGAGTTATTTAAGGTTTTTTAAACTATTAAACACCCCCTTACAACTCATTATTCCCAAAAACACAAAATAGAAACCATATCATCTCCAAATAATTCTCTCCATTGAAACCTCTATTGGAGAAGAAGAAGTCAAGGTTTGGAGTTCAAGAGTTCATCTTTTCTCTTCAATTTCGTGGAGAATCTTCAGTCAAGGTATGGTAGTTTTCAACTATGGGTAGCTTTCACCCATAGAGTCCCTTCAAAACATGATTTCAAAGCTTTCAAATTCCCCCAAAAGTTAGGGTTTCAATCTAAGTCATGGGTTCAATTTCAAAACGTTTTCAAAGGTTGATTTATGATGAGTGATGATTTAATTGAGGAATTTATGTTGTTTTATGATGAAATTCCCCTATGAACCCATGATTCCCCCAAAATATTAAATTGTGAATTTCGGGTGGGTTGATTGATTATGGAAGCATGTTAATTGAGTATGTCTATATTGATTGAGTTATTGAATCATGATATTCCCCTTATCTAAATGTTTGGGTTGAAATTGATTCATAGTCTTGAAAGGCAAATTATGAAGGATTGATGTATAATCATGATGTTATGTATATGCTTTGTGATTTCAATAAAAGTAATGTGATCATGTCTAGAATGCAATTGTGTTAACATTGAAATGTTATTCTCAATTATACACTTGTGAATGATGATGGTATATTGTGAAAGGTTTCTTCAATGTAATGATACATCTTGAATTGGTAGGCTTTGGGAATCTTCTTTGTGTGTAATTGAAAATGATATTGATTGATGTACCTTGAATTGGTAGGCTTAGGGTATCCTCTTCTTGTGTAACTAATGTATCTTGACTTAATGGACATTGAATCGGTAGACCTAACGGTGGTAGCCCTTTCCTGTTATGAATAATGAACATTGAATCGGGAGACCTAATGGTGGTAGCCCTTTCATGTAATGAATAATGAACCTTGAATTAGTAGACCTAATGGTGGTTGCCCTTTCATAAATGATTAATGAAGTATTCTAAGGCTATGTCTTGAACCGGTAGACCTAATAGTGGTAGCCCTTTATGATGAGTCTATGAACTACTAATGTAATGATGAACATTGATTCGGTAGACCTAATGGTGGTGGCCCTTTCTTGAGGATTCAATGAGTTATCCTAATAATGTACCTTGAATCGGTAGACCTAATGGTGGTGGCCCTTTCATGTGTGTAATGTACTTTGGATCGATAGACCTAATGGTGGTAGCCCTCTCAAGTATAATAATGTTAATGAGAATGAACTACTCTATGGGAATGTAAGCTTAGCACCAAGTGGATATGGTAAGATGAAAGCTCTCCCCATGTTAGGCCGGGTTTCAATGAACATCTTCCTTATCCCAAAACTATGTGCCCACATAGGTTATTAGCTAGTAGATTCACCTAAGCTAAAATGTTACGGGTCCTACCTNAGACCTAATGGTGGTTGCCCTTTCATAAATGATTAATGAAGTATTCTAAGGCTATGTCTTGAACCGGTAGACCTAATGGTGGTAGCCCTTTATGATGAGTCTATGAACTACTAATGTAATGATGAATATTGATTCGGTAGACCTAATGGTGGTGACCCTTTCTTGAGGATTCAATGAGCTATTCTAATAATGTACCTTGAATCGGTAGACCTAATGGTAGTGGCCATTTCATGTGTGTAATGTACTTTGGATCGGTAGACCTAATGGTGGTAGCCCTCTCAAGTATAATAATGTTAATGAGAATGAACTACTCTATGGGAATGTAAGTTTAGCACCGAGTGGATATGGTAAGATGAAAACTCTCCCCATGTTAGGCCGGGTTTCAATGAACATCTTCCTTATCCCAAAACTATGTGCCCACATAGGTTGTTAGCTAGTAGATTCACCTAAGCTAAAATGTTACGGGTCCTACCTTAGGCAAGTAGACCAACCCTTTACGGTGTAGGATAGACACCGGATTCCATGGTTTGCTCACATGGTCTATGTCAGTTAATGCTTATTCCCATCATGTGAGATACGTGCTACGGTTACTCAAGAGGTCCTATGAAGTGTGAGTGGTAGTATGGGATGCCATTCATGCATTGCACGAGTAGGCTTTGCGAGGGCTATAGTGTGTTCTCTAATGTCTTAATGTCTAATGAAATGAATGTGCTCATAATGAAGCTAATGAGAATGTTGACTTAAAGGCTTAATGAAATGATAAATGTTTAACTTGGAAATGTTATTATGAGTTGCTTTCCTTGTCATGCCTTATTGAATGTGAATGTTCATTGTCTATGATTATTGACTAAAGAGGAGATTAAAGAATGGTAAGTATGTTATGGTGGCCTCAAAGTGGTACTTAGTATGAATGATATTATGGGATGTCATTCATACATTGCACAAGTATAACTTAGGGTTACTTTCATGATGACTCTATTATGTTCTAATGACTTACATGATGAATATGCTTATGTCTTGTATATTTATACTAAAGATGCATGATGGTTCTCAAACTTGACATAAAGCATGATTTTCAACCAAAATGTCTTTTTAAGCATGGTTTTTGCATGGCTATCATACTTAGTATATTTTTGTGTTAACCCATATTTCTTCTATTTTTCTATAAAGTGTAGGTTCCGGATCTTAAGGTGATTTTCTTTGGAGTAAAGCTTGAATTGACTATTCTCTAAGCTAGTGGTGAGTCTTCAAGATTCGAAGACATATGAGAGTCTTTAGTAGTTTCTTATGTCATTTTACGTTTCAGACTATATTGAAGGGTTGTGACCCTATCTTTGATTCAAGTTGTATTTTTGGCCATGTGAGACAAGTTAGACTTCCGTTGTTTGTTTTTAAGTAAAGTTTTCGATTGTATGAATTACAAGTTTTAAATTCCGTACCATTTTTCATATGTCTTATGTTATGAATGCTATGAGGCTTTTCGGAGTCTTGTACGCCGTGTCACGTTCGGGCTGTAGGCTCGGGTCGTGACATGCTCATAAAATATAAACAGTAATAACTAACATGAAAAGATTATACAAGTGTAGCACAAAGAGAAATTAAGAGGAAAAAAATTCTTACTTTAGATTTTGACGTTTTGTATAATGTGAAGTTGTGAATTCAAAATCATTGTGAAGTGTAAATTGAAGACAAAAATGCAAAGATAGTAACTAATAACTAGTGATGCATTGAGATTAATATTTAACATTTATGTATAGGTAAAGTAGTAAATTACTACAGTCTTAATGTGTTATCAATTTATCCAATAACTCTATATTCAAAAATCAAAATTGAATCAATAAATCAATAGATTTTTTTATTAAACCATTAGAAAATTGTTAACCCAATAACCCAATAAAAATTAATAAATAATATTTTTTTCAGTTTCGATTTATCGATCGATTTGATTTTTGCACACCCTGCGAAACACTCCGGGGAAATTGAGATTCCAAAAGGGAACATGTGTAAATAAATCAAAACTGAGGGGTTAAAAGTGAAAATCAATAGAACAGATCCTACACCGTTGGCATTTATAACCAGAAAAAAGCCCTAAAATTAAGAACTCTCTGGAAGAAGTGCAGCACAGCACCAGGAGAGAGAACCCGACAAGAACTGGAGAAGAAGTTGATCACCAATTTCATCAGAATTCCGCCGAGTCCAAATTGAAATTCCAGGTAATATTTAGTAGTTTTTTTTTCTCACAGTTCTGTTCTAAGATAAGGGCACATTTGTTAATCCCTGAGAAGGGTCGAGGGTGGAAGAAACCCTAGTTACGAATCTGTAAAAATCTTACCGAATTTAGCTATTTCTGTATTTTCTGGATGTTCTGTGTTGCGAATTGATCGTTTTCTGTTTGTGGCAGAATGGGTTCATTTTGTAATCCCAGGGTTTGTTTTAGCCTGGGTGTTGCTTCTCATTGTTCGTCGGCTTTTGCTAGGAAAGCTCGAACTTTTATGGGTCATATCTCTTGTGATGTTTCTTGTGTTACATAACAGTGTGATAGTTTTTTTATTAGTGAAATTCTTACTGCAATAACGTTTTTCCCTTCAGAGAGCTGCAACCATCATGTCGGACTTGCTTGGCAGGAAATAATAGGAATATTGGAATTGAAAGATGAAATTCTAATCGTGTAATAAGAATAATACTTGATGGGTTTGCTTGGTATGACAGAGAATATTTTATTGAATGGTTTTTTACTCATGGAATCGTTCTCCAATGTTTATTTCCTCAATGGTTGAAAATTCACCACCAAAAGGGTGAAAACAACTTAAGTCATTTTCCATTAAGAATATTCTGAATCTCACTCTATATCACTTGCTTCATCCAACACATAAGGGTCATTGTCAACTTTAATATTCAAAGATCTCACCAAAATACCATCCTCCATCTTTTATGATTGCTGGGGTGGAGCCACATTACAGTTGACGGGTTTGGTAGCTTTGGCCCAAATCATGTATTTTATATTAAATTTTTCACTTAACTAGCCTGGGTGGACAGAGTTACTGATACCTGGTACTCGTTGCTGGTGGGAGATGACAGGTATCCCGTGTAATTAGTCGAGGTGCAAGAAAGCTGGCCAGGACACCATGGTCATCAAATAACATAAATTTATCCCGAACCCATTCTCTTTATTCTCAAAATAAATAAATAATTTATCTAGAACCCTATTTGAAGATGCCTTTTCTAAAATTCAGGACCTATAAACTCAATCCTAGCGCATTTGATGGTTGCCATATGATCCTGTTTTTAATCCAACCAGATATTGAAAAACATTTTAGACAACGATCTGCCAAGGTAAATCCTTTTTTCGCCGAAAATATGTTGCATCATATCCAATTCTCATCTTTGTAGTCTCCACAGTTCAAAGTTCAAACAATGTTTTACTGACCATTGGTGACTTGAAATCTTTTTTTTTGAGAACATCTTTTTTTGCATTGTAAAGTGACTGAGAAACTATCGAAGTATTTCATTAACCTGAGAGGTATAACATGGACCATGCCTAGAAATACTGCAGTAGTCCTAGCATGTTGGAATAGAGATGGAAATCAGTCAGGACACAAGGAGAGATGGAAGATTGTCCCTGCCTGCATCTGGTGGACAATAAGGAGTGAGAGAAATCAGAGATGTTTTGAGAACAAGAGCATCCCTTTCCAAAGCATTAAAATGAATTGTTTAGTGACCTTTTACTTTTGGTGTATCCATTCTATTCCCAAGGATCCGGGGGACATCACCCTATTCTTAGATAGTTTACGAGGGAGATAGGTGTTTAGATTCTTTTTGGTAAACCCTCTATACTTTTGATGTAAACTATTGGTGTACTTCTATGTTTATAATACCAGTTAACTTTCTCAAAAAAAAAATCTTATCTTATCTTAGGTTCAGGGAAATGACATCAGTTGCGCTAAACTGGTTTTATGTTAACTTAAACAGGAAGGGTATATATTGCATGCCTTGTAGGATGATTTCTCAGTGATCTTAAAAATAATTAAGAAAAGGGAAAATGCATTAGTATGTCGCGATCTCACCTCATCTTATGACATAAATGCTTTCTTTATTATAGATTTCAAGCGCTTGGAACAAAAATGAGCTTTGGAATCATACATAGGGATGTATTTTGGGGAGTGGGACAAGTCAGGGTGGAGTATTTGGGTTTTATGTGTAGTTAGAGGTTCTTTCTCACTCTCAGAAGAGCTATCATCTGCAAAAATTTTGAGTGGATGAGGAGATCAAATATTAGTTCAAATAATTTTTGCTTTGGAGCATCTTGGAACATATGAGCGATGGAGCTTCTGGATCATTAGCTTAACTTGGGATTGTTCTCTTGGTTTCATAATTTTTCTGTTTGAATCTATAATTTTGGAGCATCATGGAGCATTTTGAGCAATGGAGCTTGTGGAGCACAGCTCAATTGAAGGATTGCTCTCTTGGTTTGCTTCAGAATTTTTCTGCTCGATTCTGTTATTGTCAAGTCAAATACAGAATGATATAAATTTATCCATTATATTGTTTAATTATTTCTCTTCAATGTTAACTGGAATCTTGAAAATTGTTTATAAGTTACATCTGCTTGCAGTTATCTGTGAATTCTCCCTTCATTGCTGAGAATGAGTGGCCGCTTTTCACGCTCAATCTACGTTGGCAACCTACCAGCAGATATAAAGGAACTGGAAGTTGAAGATCTATTTTACAAGGTCTGTCACATTCACTTATTTAAACACTCTTAGCTGCAAAGGCTTATTTTCTTGTGGAGAAGTTAGTTATCAATTGTACTTAGCTCATAGGGCTCTGGATTCAACCTTCGATGCATAAGTTATACTTGTAAACAACAAAAAACAACGGCATCACTTGAGATTATATTGCAGATGAATGCGTTCCTAGGTATGCTTGTTTTCTGAATTTCATTACAATGCCATCCCCATCCGTATAATGGATGGAATTTTTTGATTTAACTCTTATTTGTAAAATTTTAGAACAAGAAAGCCTAAGTGTAGTCTCATAAGAGAATCTGTTGCAGTACTAGTATCAATATTAAGTTATGGTTGAAAACAAAGTTTGATGGTGAGAGAGGCTTCTTCTTTAGTATCCTGCACTGCATCCTCCTCCTTGCCTCCTTTTATTTTTCCTATTTTAGTTTCAGTCTTTCTTCCATACTTGCTACTATAAGCTATAGGCAGTGGTGCTCAATACCACCAGTAATCTGTTTAGCCGATTGAGAGTAAACAGTTGGGAGGCATCTATTTGGAAGCATTCAGACTTGTCTTGAAATGTAGAGTTGGTTTAGCATACATTCTTGCGAACACTACCCTGAGATTCCTTGTAAAAGCAACACTGTATCCTAAGATTTGTTGTTGTAAAAGAAACACTGTATCCTAAGCTTAAAAAGTGCTTACTGTTTATAAATTCTCTCCTGTATTGCAGTATGGTCGTATATTGGACATTGAGTTGAAGATCCCACCTCGTCCTCCTTGCTATTGTTTCGTGGAGGTATGTTTATTTAGCATATTTACATGTATACAGTTTTCTGTAGTTTGAAGTTTGACCTTCTGCTGTCGGTTGCTTTTTTTTTTCCCCTTTCTGGTTGTCAATTGCTTCTTTTGTCAGCTGATTATCTGTCATTTCCCTTCTCCGAATTCTTTAGTTTGAAAGTTCTCGAGATGCTGAAGATGCCATCAGGGGTAGAGATGGCTACAACTTTGATGGCTGTAGGCTGAGGGTAAGAACAATTTCCATCTTGATTCTCTCATATTCATAGATACCCAGATCTATGTAGGAAATATGAGCTTCCACGTGGTTGACACTTTAGATGCATGATATAGGTTGAGCTTGCTCATGGAGGAAGAGGGCCATCATCTTCAAGTGATCGCCGAGGCAGTTATGGCAGCAGTAGTGGTGGTGGTGGAGGTGGAGGGCGTCATGGCATTTCTCGGCATTCTGATTACCGAGGTTCCACTATAACTTACTTGAATGTCTCTTGAAGTTTCCTGTCTTGATTGCCGTCGATGTAATTGTCCCTGATCATATAGATGTCTATTGACTTTTCTTGTCATCTATATACAGTTATTATTCGAGGTCTTCCATCTTCTGCTTCTTGGCAAGATTTGAAGGTAAGTGAAGTGGGCAGGATATTTCCCAATGGTGGTTTGTATCTATAGCAATTGCAGTAACCTGGTGGAAAATATGTCAGGATCATATGCGGAAAGCTGGGGATGTGTGCTTTGCTGAGGTTTCTCGTGACAGTGAAGGTATGACCAAGTCTTACATCTCGAAGACATATCTAACAGGATCCTTTTACTTGTGAATTTTAAACAATACTCAAGAATACTGGAATCGTGGTGCGGGGTTTTTATCAAGGAGGGAAGAAAGACAATTGATTACACTTGCAATTTAAGGACACAAAGTGCTACAGAGAAACCAGAATTGATTATGTGAATAAAAGAATTGGAAAATATAAATTAAGTACACAGAGTAAGAATCTCACCATTTGAAGACCATAGTAAATTTCTAATGCAAATGATTAGCTCTAAGTTCTTCAGATTTAGTGCGGAGTTCTCTTAATGTTAAATTTCCAATTTCTTATTCCTAAGTACTATGTTATTCATTCATAAAATGTTTCTTTAATGATTAATATATCACTTCGCCAACACTATTAGTTTTTCCCTCCTTGAGACAGTGCACGGCTGTAATGAGGTGTACATCTTAGCACCTTGGCGCTTCTTAGCAAAGCGCTGAGACGGCGAGGCAGAGACCATGCTTCAATTCGCTTGTCTTTTGGCCTTTTATTGTGCCTTGAGCTAACCTTTGAGAAAAACTGAAGTGCAAGATGAAACTGCAAATGTCGTATTTTTATTTTTGTAAGATTTGAATATTCAGGAAAATTGTTTTTAGGTGACATTTGTATTCTGTTCTTGTGCTAACTGTGTTTATGTCTGTAGTTCTAAATTTTCTTGTCCATATCAGGAACCTTTGGCTTGGTGGACTACACAAATTATGAAGACATGAAATATGCTGTAAGTTTCTTATCTGCCTCATTATCTAAATGGGTTTTAAACTCAATATTGCTATCTTCTTTCTTTTGAGGAGTTCGACCCTATCGCATGGTTGAGTTTCCTGAACTTTTGAGTTCCTTGGTTCATTAACCATTGGAAGGATGGTTATTTGCCCTTTTTTTTATTAATATCATCTGCAAGTAGTTCTTGTGTTTTGCTAGTTTCATTACTCATGAATGTTTAATCTGCAACTCCCTTGATGGTGGTGTTTCTTATTTTATGTTGTCCCTTTGGAAGGGCCAAGCTTGTGGATAACATGTTTTCTTTTCGTTCAGATAAGAAAACTTGATGATACTGAGTTCAGGAATCCTTGGACAAGAACCTACATCCGGGTATTTGTTTATCCTTGTTTTTCTTTGCACTACATTTTATTTTAGTTTTCTTCCTTCAACCCAAACTCTTGGAAAGACTTTAATTTTAAATCAATGCTTAATCTCTCAGCATATTCACGGGGTATGGTGGTGATTTCCTGATTCGATGGTTTTTAATACTCCCTTAGTTCAATTTGTCTGTCTTACTATCCATTTAGTCGGTTTAAAAAAGAATGCCTCTTCTCTAATTCTTAACTCTTTAATTTAAACATTCCATGTGGCTTGTTTAAGGCCACAGATTGAAGGTCATTTTGGGACATTATACATATATTTAGTTGAAGGGCACATCATTCAGAAGTTTTCTGTACTTTCTTAACTTCATGCCAAGTCAAATCGAGAGAAACAAATTGAAACAGAGGGAGTATTGGATATCTAGGATTTTTACGACACAATTATTCAGTGAACATGTGTACTTGAGTTAGTAGTAGCAGGAATTTTCGTATTTACAATGTATACAATGTATCTTTACGTTGATGCTCATTTCAATTTTCTGTTCCCTTCATATATAGGTAAGAGAATACAAGGGCAGCCCTTCAAGAAGTCGTAGCCGGAGCAGAAGCAGGAGCAGGAGCAGGAGCAGGAGCAGGAGCAGAACTCCAAGGAAGAGTAGGAGGTAGATCAAGTTGCAGATAATAAATGAACTCGTTTATGTACATTCCTTTTTCTCTTGATGTCTTACTGAGTGTTTGTTCAGATCACCCGCCCGTTCAGTTTCGAGATCACCACCACCAAAGTCTAGATCTGCATCTCCTGTTAAGTCGACCAGGTATATGACATTGCATATTACTTAAAATTGTATTTTTTTTGTAGGTACTAATATAGCCTTTTGTTTTCTATTTTCAATTTATTTTCAAGGCTTTTTTAACACTTGAGCTCATAATCTGCGTCCAGGTCCAGGTCCAGGTCATTGTCCAGATCAATGTCAAGGTCGAGGTCGAGGTCGAGGTCGAGGTCGAGGTCGAGGTCGAGATTGAGATCGAGATCGAGATCGAGATCGAGGTCACCGTCAAGGTCCAGATCGGCATCACCACAGCAGGTTAGGCTATTTTTTTGTATTAATTAATGTTTGATTTGCATCTGGATGATCACTTGTGTTTTTGTTAGTCTTGTAGCAAATGGTCCTGATCAGAATTTTGGATGCTTCATATTGAACTTTTCTAATGTTTGCATATTATGGTCTTTTTCCAGGCATGATCAAACAGTGGCTAATGCTGCCGCTAGATTTGTTTAGTGGTGTTCTCCTCTTGAAAGGAGAATCTGAAACTCTATATTCTTAGTTTGATAGGAGTCTGCTATGGACTAGAGCTCTATTAAAGACTGGAACCTTTGGAGGTCTGTCCTAGTAATGTGTTGTTTTATCTGTGAGAGCTGCAGTATCTCTGTTCTCTCGGCTGTCATTAGTCATTGGCCAATCAAACATGTAGACTTTTGCACAGTGGTTTTTCTGCTTAACTTAGTTCCGACTATATTAAACATTAGCGTGTTGAGACAGTTGATTTCATTTGTTGTCGATGTGATGCTGTATCTGATCGTCTCTTCTCACACTTGGTATTTGTTTAAGCATTTGATATTCCCAGTCAAAATACCTCGCCAAAACGTAAATATATTCTCTTGTGATCAGTCTTAGCTACAAAAAATGTAACTCGGTGCACAAAGTACTCTGCGTTAGAAGGGATGCGAGAGACTGCTGGTGTCATGTAGATTGTATACCCTAAAGCAAGCATTGATGGTGATGTCTCAACTGTTGCTGAAATTTTGTCGTGGAAAGTTCATGCGTTAGGGTTCAGTGATAGCTAGTTAGTACATCAATTAAGGGTGTGCTTTCAATGGAAAGAGAGAACTACAGGAGTTGTTTGGTTTGAACTTTGAATACAAGTTATGCTGAGATAAGTTATGCAACCAGTAATTCTGGATTATTTCTTGTTGATTGTTTGGTTTGTTGTACGAAAAAGAATATCCATTGCATACTTGTTAAAATAAAATCATTTATTTACAAAAATATCTGCTCCAACAAAAGTTTTTACTGCTCAGCCAAACTGGGTTTTTTCGACGTAACTTCATGTTTCAAATTTTATGAACCGTAATCAGCTTAAGACGCAATTTCGTAAAAAATCTTTGAAACTTGAATTCATCCAAAGTTAGTATTTTTGACTGAGTTAAGCTAATATTTAACCATTTCACCAAAATAGTAATGCTACTATTTAGATCAGTTCATCAAAATAGTAAGTAAATCATTACCACAAATAATGTTTTATACGTTAATTCTACTAATTGATTGCATTTTGTGAATTGCATATGCTTTACTAATATGTGCAAAATAGTTATATCGCATTTGCTTGATCTAAAGTTTACAAATGATCAGCACTTGATATTCTCAACTAAGGACGCTACAAATATAATCTAACTAACTAATTTTGACACTTTCACAAGTTGGTTTATAAGTACCAAAATAAATAAATAATTATGGAAGATAGTAAAAAGGTTCAAAATGTAGCTATTCGTGTGTAAAGCCGTTAGACCCGTAGCACCTGAAGTCCGTAACGTACTCCTCCACCCTAATATTTCGTATCTATTAGTTTTACGGTCCTCTAAATACCAACTTATTTTCTATAATCAAAAGTGATTTTTTTTTCTTATCTTTCTTATTATTCTTTACAACTTCATCAATTTTGTGCAAAAATGTCAGTTGGGGAACTTGGTTGTACCTATGCCGCGTTACTTCTCTTCGATGATGGAATTCCCATTACTGTAATAATCATCATTCATTACTCACTAATTAATTATTCTTTTATCATAATCTTTTAATTAACATAATTGTATTTGGGATTTCAGGCAGAGAAGATTGCTACGGTGGTGAAAGCAGCTAATATTTCAGTGGAGTCTTATTGGCCTAGTCTTTTCGCCAAGCTATTTGAGAAGAGGGACATTGAAGATCTTATTTTGACTGTTGGGACAGGTGGCGGTCCAGCAGTGGCTGTTGCTGCTGCCCCCGTTGGTGGAGGTGGTGGTGCTGCTGCTGCTCCCGCTGCTGAGGAGAAAAAGGTAACAAATTTGTCATAAATGTTACTAGTACGTATTTATATATTAAGTAGTTTTTATTATTCTCTCTGTCCCAATTTATGACGTGTTTGTTTGATTGTGTGGTTGCAGGAGGAGATGAAGGAGGACAGTGACGAGGATTTGGGATTGAGCTTGTTTGATTAGGAGTTTCTCTTTTAATATGCAACATATTTGGCTTTAGGTGTTTTAATTTCTTTACAAGGTTAATTTGCTAATTGCTCATTATTGTGTTGCTATAATTCTTACCAATTCATGATGGAATATGTTAAGACACTAAATTTGATCTCTAAATATTACTCTGTGCTTTGGGGTTTTTGTTCTCTCATTGTTCTGTAATATGAATACAACATTACTACATATCTTTTATGGTAAGCTCTCTACTAAGCAGTTAGATTTTGTGAGTTATATATGTCGATAGGGGTTTGGTACACTAGGCACAATGTCCTATCTGAATTGTTTTGTTACACGAAACCTACAACTTATGTCCAATATTTTTATGAGAACAATGGAAGGTCAGGATTGAAATCTCAATAGCGATAAAAATACTAGGTGATTCTTTCCATTATGTTACATGTGCTAGTGAGAGGAAGCAGATTAGCAGGTATTAGTACGTGTATATATTGCTATTCATCATAGGATTTATTGGTAGTATGTAATACCAGATGAGAGCTACATACCATTTGGAATAATATCCATGTATAGAATCAGATGACTAACCTTAGCTCATCTAAAAATATATCACTGTCGTATATTCACTTTCATGATTGCTTGCCTTATATGCACTCTTGGGGTATCACCAATTACCCGTACGTTACATTATATCCAGGTTTTTAAGTAACATATACATTAATTACATTATTTCTGTATTAATTAGGAGGTGTTTCACGGAAGATATTAGAGAATATTATTAATCCATTATTTGGTGCAATTTTTCAAAACATGATTGCCTCGAAAGTGTATAGAACTAAAGAAGAATGTGGAGTTTTTTTTTTTCTTTGAAACAAATATCTACTTTTAGAAAATTACGTAATGCTTGCTATTTTTAATATATCAAATCAAATAATGTATAAAAAAAAATCTGAACATAACTAATTTCAATATTATTACTATTCCTTTTTCAGTAGTACAATTTTTATACGCCTTGTCAAAACAATTCCTACGTCTAGATATTGAATAATCATGGTCGAAGAAGATTCCTTCATTCACTACTTGCTAACACACAGCAACGTCAAGATATTGACTCAAAACTCCTTTTAAGTCAATCATGGCTGTTTCAATTAATAAGTTTGACTAGAAGAACCCATAAAAGTCCATGTGTCATTTTAACAAAAATGAAGTTTTAAACAAGAAATAAACAAACTAATATAGTATAATTTAAATAAACATCTCTTAAAAATTGAACACTATATTTAAAAATATATTGTTTTTTGGCATCAATTATTTTTGAAATAGTTTTTTTTTTTAAAATCCCATATACAAGTTGAACAGGTTTCAAACTCATCTTCATTGGTTACGTCAGTTCCAACTCCCACCAATATAGAATTAGTCCTTAAGCTTATCCACTTGGCCTTGCTCCAAAAAAGGGGTAAAAGCACACGTATTCATGTCTCATACCACATCAAACATGACACGTTCAACCCTTCATTTATTTTTACACTAATTTCCTACTAAAAAAAAATTCTCCCCCTGTCCCCTTTTTCACCTAAATTTTGAGACTCAAAAACTTCTAAATTATCATGTGAATTTGAATATACAAGTTTTAAATAATATTTATATATTTCACAATTACGTAAAATTAATTTAAATTAGTTCTCAAAATTGTGATAGTGGGGCGTAAATTGGTACAGAAGAAGTGTTTGTTATTGGAATTAGGTAATTTCCAGTTAAATCCAGAAGATATACTTTGAAAAAATGAAAAGTAGACCCAATTGACACGCGTTAGTTTTCCAAGTTCGTTCGCTGACCCAGTTCAACGAATTAGAGAAACAGTATTGGAAATTTCGTTTCAACTACTTTTACTTTCCAGATCTTTCTTTAATACGCTTCCCCTATATATACTCCTGCTTCTGCAACTTTTTTTCTTCGTACTCAAGTTTTTAATTTTAACATAAACTCACTGACTACTTACATCAACAAATCAATACTTTCTTTATTTTCTTGTTATTTGTTAGTAATTTGCAAGTGAATCGCCAACGATGATGATGTCAATTTTCAGTTCCTTTGATGCCCTCTCTGCTGAACTTTTTGGGCAGAAATTGAGTTTTTCTAAGCCATCTAGTACTGACACAAAACAACAAGGGGTTGGAACTCTTGTATCAGATCAAAAAACCGCCGCTTCTCCGCCGGCTACTTCTTCAACCGGTATTCTGAAGAAGGCCGGAGAGGCATCGCCGCCGCCATCTTCGCGGCAGCAGAAGAGGCAGAGGTTCGCGCTGGAATTCGACGGCGTACACTGTTTTGAAACTATAATTCCCTATTGATTTTTGTTTTTACTAAAATTACGAGATTGAAATTTCATTTATTCTTGTCTACCATGATCATTGTCATGACTTATGTATGATGTAAATTTTGGTGATGGATATATACAATTTATGGATTTTGATATCAGTTTGTAATTTCTCTTTTTTCTTTCATAGCTCTGTTTTACGTCAGAGTAAAGCTCCTTCCTTGTTCATATAGACTTGTTGATACACACATAGAATATGTTGATGTCATCATCTGCATACGTATAAAATTAAATTTTGTTCTTACTAAACTTTGATATAAGTATATTGATCCATAATATTCTCAAAATATCAAATAAAAATATCATGTTACAATTTTTTTTTAAAAAAATTGAATATAGTTTAGACCAGAAGCTTGCTTCAATCAATTGAAAAATTGAAGACCTCCTTTTTAGTCATGGTTGTTTCAGTTTGAAGGCTATTATAAAAAAATAAAAAATATAGGGAGGACACGTTAATATAATGCATATACAAGTAGAACAGATTTCAAACTTAATTCGGTGCTCCCATTTCAGCAATTTTTAATGGAAGAAAGACCCACCAATATTGAGTTGGTCCACCAGCTTATCCGCATAACACTATGGCTGGACAATATCAACTACCATGCTTTAGAAAGTCCCATCACTCTATTGGATATAAATGTTTTTCATATTTTAAATAATATAATCACAAATTGTTTTGTCAACTACAATACGACTCCGTTTTATATTTTATATTTAAAAATTAATAAATTTAACTCTGAATAAATAAAAATATCAAAAATTAAAGATAGAGAAATCAATAAATAATTAGAATTAGTTAGTGTTGAATTAAATCGAGAAGATATACATCATGTCGCTCGCAAAATATATGACCCAAAATAACACGCGTTGATAGAATTGTTAGTTTTCAAAGTTAATTAGCCGACCCACCAATCTTTCAAAAAGTCTAAAATTCAACGAATGGGAGAATAATTTTAGAAATTTCATTTCTCTCTATTTCCACTTTACAGAAGTTTCCAGTTTTACTCCACTTCCACTATATAATACTCTTTACTTCTGCAGTTTCTTTTTCTTCCTACTCAAGTTACTTCTTACCTAAATTAAAACCAATCAACAAATAAATACTAGTACTATTTTCTTTGCTTGTTATTTGTTAGCAAATTGCAAGTTAGAAGCAACAATACCCCAACGGCAACGATGATGATGTCAATTTTCAGTCCCTTTGATGCTCTTTCTGCTGAGGTTTGTGGGCAGAAGTTGAGTTTTTCTAAAGCACTCACTACTCATGACAAAACACAACAAGGTGTTGGAACTCTTGTAACAAATAGCCAAGCCGTTGCTTCTCCGCCGTCTATTTCTTCTATTGCTGTTCTGAACAAGGCCGGAGAGGCATCATCTTCGTGCCAAAATCAGCAGAAGAGGCAGAGATTCGCTCTGGAATTTGACGGTGTTCACTGTTTCGAAACTATCATTACCTATTGATTTTTGTTTTTACTAAAATTACAAGATTGAAAACTGATTATGATATATACAATTTTTTGGATTCGGATCATATTCACTTTTTTGTTTTGCTTATTGGTAAAACTTCAATTCGTAATTTCTCGTTTTGTTTTATATCTCCGATTTATTCTTTTCGGCGATCGGCGATCGAATATAAATTATAATGAACGATTTTTGCAACTGATTTTATAAAAGATGAAACTGAAGGAAGACTATTTTTCTTCCAGAAAGTTTATTATGACTGGTAATATTCATGTGCCAGTTTCTTGCAACTTCATTATATTGTCTAGTAGTATATTTTTAGGTGAGATAGCATATAGCTACTCGTATATTAAGTGATAAATTGTACTCCATCAATTTCATTTTGTTTAACAACAATAGAAGATAAATCTCAGGACAGAACGAGTACTCTTACTAGATTATTGTTCTTTTTTATCGATATTAAAATTTTGTAGGACTTTACAAAATATGTTCAATTTTAATTAGGATCCTACAATAGCTTTTGGATATTAATAAAGATCAATATTTTGAATATTTCATAAGATTTCTCTACATGCTACAAGTTCGCGAATACAAATATTCAAGAAGTCAAGTATTCAAAAATTCAAGTTTGAGAACAATTCAAGATCAAGACCACCAGATTCAAGAACAAGCTCAGCAACCCCGAAATTCAAGTAAAAATCAAGATCAAGTTAAAATTCATCAAGATTCAAATTTAAGCTTGAAGGCCTTGGATCCAAATTGTACAAGTCAAGAATAAGTCCATCAAGATCAAGTTTAAAAGCCTAATGAATCAGAAGATTCGTAGAAATTGTAATACTCATATTTGAAATAAAATAAATACGATTATTGTAATATTTATTGATTTTGATTATTGTTTCTAGATGCAAAATTTATTGTTTACAAATTCTAGCACGCTCAATGGGATATCAAATAAAATTCGTGTTAAGAAAATAATAATCAAAATCGAAAAATATCACAACAAAATTATATCACGATCCCTATGAATCCTCTAATTCATATTTTCAAGGGTTTGTAAGCTTGATCTGGAATTTTGATGAACTTATTCTTGACTTGTATTTTGGATCCAAGGGTCTTCGAGCTTGATTTTGATGAGTTCGAACTTGAGCGTTTGAGCTTGTTCTTGAATTTGATGGTCTTGATCTTGAGTTATTCTTGAACTTGAATGTGCTTGAATTCTTGAACTTATAACTTATAAAACAATCCGGATGAATTATGGTGTTTTCATGATACTCAAGAGCATATAAGATATTCGAGATGCCTTTCAAAGAAATATAGGATATTCGAGATGTTTTTTCAAAGAAATATTATACTTTTTATATAGGCATGAATCTGAGTTTAAGGTTGATTAGCTTATAAAAACTCTAATTAGAATTGAATATATCTTAGAGAAAAGACATAAAATGACACCTTAACTTGTCCCGAATTTTTAAAAAGATACTTTAACTATGCGAGCGTCTTATTTACCCTACTAAATAATCTTGAACTGATATTATTGCATCATTTTTTGTCCATCTAAATAGAGAGTGTGTGCACTCTTTCAAAGAAAGTCAGCAACATAAAATAACTAATATAATTTTATTTTTACAAGTATTTTATTATAAAATATATTTTCTTATTATTTTAACTTTTTTTCCTTATTATTTTTTCTTTTTCTTTGTTCTTTCTTCTTAAAAAATTCATTGTCATCTCCATTGAAGTTTCTCACTTTTTCAATGTCATCCTTTTTACCACAACTTTACCTTCCTTTTTTTACTACTATTAGTTTTACTCTCTTTAATTTTAAAACTTAAGCTAAATATTTTCTTACATTTCGAACAATTTGATAAACCCATTAGATTTCAAGATGATTAGGAGGTATCATATAAATTTTTTTTATCCGATTTCAATCAAGGTCTTTCAATTTTCGGGGAATTCATTGATTCTTTTAAACTTATCACTTCTAATTTTGAAGTTATATGAAAAGGAGTAATTGATAATATCTTTAAAATTTTAAATTTTCTTAGAAAAATAATTAGTTTTGTTATCAATAATTCAATAAAGTCTAGAAAATAATATGATTTTTTTTTTACAAAAAAATCACTAAAATAAATAATTTGATTGGAGAAGAAGAAGAATAGGAAAAGAAAAAAAGGAGAGAGGTTCAACTTGATGTGGGGATGGGGCGAAGGTGAGAGGTGAAGAAAAAGAAAGAAAATGAAGGGATAGATCAGCTTGAAAGTGGGGTGGAAGATGGAGTGGAATTTAAGATGAAATTAAAATAAAAATAAGTCAAATATTAAGAGAGAGAGAGAGAAATAAAGAAAAAATTAAAAATGAAAAAAAAAATCATATTTTTAATTAAATTAACACGTGTCATGTAATGATTGGTGTGTGAACACACTTGCTTTTTAAAAATTGGGGCTGATAGAAAAATGATATAATAATATCAGTTCATAATTATTCAGTGGGGTAACAGGACGGTTGCAAAGTTAATGTGTTTTTTTAAAAATTCGAGACAACTTCAATAGTGACTTTATGTCTTTTCTATATATCTTATAAAGTCTCAACTAAAATTAAACACATCAAATAGAGCCCATAAAATTTTAATATCTACGAGAACTACTAGTCTGTGAACCTCTCATGAGTTATAATATGTATGGCTATGATACACACGAATTAATAAGAATATGAGTATATCGAATTATTGATAGAGAAAAATCGCAGCGAAAATAAACCTTCCACAAGTTTATCCGCTTAACACTGGCTTCCAAAAAAAAGGGTAAAAGGACACGCATCATGCACAAATCAGACGAAACATGACATGTTCAACGTTATGTCCAATGTGTATTTCTTTTTAATACCTTTTTATTATTGACTGAAGTTAAATTCCTTTCCTATCAATTTGTTTATTTTTTTTTAGTTCATATATATATATATATATATTGTTATGAAACTATATAAAACAATGAAAAGAAAGTAAGGAGAAGGGAGATGACTTATAATTTCTCTTGATGAATGATTATACAATGAAGAGAACCCATCTATTTATAGGGTTAAATTGACTTGGTCCCAAAGTTAGGGTTCTTAAATTTTCTCTATCAGATAGACATTCACTATATTTATAACGCACTCCCACTTGAATGTCTAATTAGTAAATGATGTGCCTCGTTAACACCCTACTAAAAAAACTTGAAAAAAATAAAAACTCTAGTGAAGGAAAATAGTACACATTTCTAATAATACGCATTTAGCTTGCCTCATTAAAAACCTTACAAGGAAAATCCAGTGGGACAAAACCTCGTAAGGAAAAAAGAGTACAACACATATTAACTTCCCCTAATGAGAACATCAATCCAGAGCTTGAATCTTCGCATTCCAAGCTTGTGCACCATCTTCTTGAAAGTTGTAGTTGGTAGAGACTTGATGATCAAACCAGCCACATTGTCACTCGAACAAATCTGTTGCACATTGATATCACCATTCTTTTGGAGCACATGTGTGTAGAAAAGATTTGATGAAATGTGTTTCGAACTATCTCCTTCTAGGAATCATCCTTCGGGATCAAATAATTCTGCAAGTTCCTCACTTCAATTTCTTTAAGCAAATAATCTATTGCCTTTTGAAAATTTTCAAGAGTTTAATTCGAGTTATCAACTTGCATAACAATATGAAAAATTCTTGCTTGTGATCTATATGAGGATTATAAACAAGTATTTCAAAAACTTCGAATGTTTTACACTTTGAATTCTTCAGGCTTTTTCATATCAATTTTGTTGAGTAACAACATTCACATTAAATGTATGAAGTCTTCTTGTGTCTAGACTGCAAGTCAAATAAGCTTTACGCTTACCAACATTCACACGCTCTTAAAACGCATGAGACTCAATCTCAACTTTTGTTTGTGATGGTCTCACAATTAACTTGCCTTGCTAACAAGGAGTAAAAAAAAAATTACCATTTAAAAAAGTTTTTAGATTCTTTAATGGATGTCTATTATAGACTCAAAATGTCCCTGACAACCAAAGTATTGGAATCAGTAAACTTCTGATTTACTATAAAATGTGCCTCAATTGCACTAATTCTTGTTCAATACAAACCAAAAGATAAAGTAGGGAATTTTTCCGTAACACATGTCTGCTTAGAGACATTCTTGGTTATACCACATCCATGACAAGGGTCACGCCCATTTTCACGCCTAGCATGGTTGATATATACCTCATTCACTTCAACGAATGCATCTATAGTTTTAGCATTTATCAAAAGTTCTCATTCATCATGAATGTAATACAATCATCTGAGTATATCAAATTATGTTAACTTTGTACCTCATTTCACATTCATGTGCATTATTCAATTACTTGTCTTCTTTCAGACGCATTATGCACTGCCACTACATTCACTTTAGGGAATGAAATAGGTTTCATGACTAATTTTCATCAAAAACACATCATTTTGCCTCAGTCATCATTATATTGATGTATTGAGACTCAAACTTAACATTTTATCCATGTAAAGTCTTGTTATGCCATATATAAATTGATGAGACTTAAATTCAACATCTTTAATCATGGTGCACCAATACAAAAACATAATATCTTACCCTCTTGGTGCGATTTGACATGAATCTAATCATCTTGACCTCTTAGTGTAATTGGACATAAATTCATCGTCTTATCCTTTTCGTGGAAAGAAACTTGAATCCATCATCTTATCCTTAACCAATAATATAATAAAGCAAAAGTGCATAGCGCTCACCTTCGAGACTTGAGCAATATTATCATTTATGGTGGCAATAATTTTGTAAGCAACAATTTGCAAAATCATACGTACAAAAAGAGAAATCAATTACATCAAAGTTCAAATTAAATAGCAGCAATAATACTAATGCAAGTAAGAATATGGTGGCCCCGTTGTTGTGCATGCAGATAAGTTGTATACTGTTAGTGAAAAACTTACAAGATAACAAAAATACAAGATTACAATTGAAATAAAATGAAGAAACAGAAATCTCTTCAGGCTGAGGCGCGAATATCTCGCTCTCTTTAAGGAGATTCAAGTCCACTGCAGCAAATGTTTTCACCGATCCAACAGTAGTCCTCTTGACTTGTCCCCTCCAGGATACAATAGCCTTCACAAAGTATGACTCAACAAATCTGGACAAGAGTTGAGTCTAAAGTTCCACAAAAAAGAACACCTCCCTTCAACTAATAAGGACTCTCTTTTTTACAAACCTTATACACTCTATATTTTCTTGTTGTATTGTGTGTAACAAACCAAATGAAGACCACCATTATTTATACTAGAAGAAGTCTTCCTAGCAATGAATAAGAAGATAATGGTGTAGTAAATAGTGAAGATAATGGTTTTAGGAGTTACATAGGTTACAAGAATAATGGAGGAGTAAAGAGTAAAAAGTAATGGGATTAAAAAGCTATCAGCCACCAACGGCTTAGACCTTAGTTGCTGCACCAGAAGTTTGTAACATATGCACTTACTGCCAATGGAGTAATGCAGTATAGTAATGTAGCTATCATGACATTTCAACGGTTGCAAACTGAAAAGTCACTAAAGATTGGCAGCAACGGTCAACACTAAGCCTTAGCAAATTAATATACAAAACATTAATATTAAACGCTAATAAACCAACAATCCCCCACTCATTTTAATATTAGATAAGAGAGTCTATCAGCTGAAGGAAGATTACTATGTATAATGAAGGTGTGCTCTGCATTGAACCTCCACTTAGTGAAACAATAACTTTTACTCCAGAGTCGTAGTGGTCTCAGACTTGAACTATGACTGCTTAAGGGAAATAAAATATCACTACTCACACATAATAATCAAG